>NW_010172325.1:12697-26460 GCF_000695765.1 Mesitornis unicolor | reverse complement strand
TTCAGCAGGGAATAGTTTACCTGCTATTTCTCACAGAGAAGATGCTAGAAGGCAGGAATGTACCACAAAGAGTTACAAAAAGAAAAGGTTACTGGAAATGTAAGTAATGCTGGGGATGCACTGCCACAGAGCACAGGGA
This sequence comes from Mesitornis unicolor, assembly GCF_000695765.1. Lineage (NCBI taxonomy): Eukaryota > Metazoa > Chordata > Aves > Mesitornithiformes > Mesitornithidae > Mesitornis > Mesitornis unicolor. The sequence continues at coordinate 26,321 of NW_010172325.1, read as the reverse complement.
AAAACTGAACATTCAGGGTTTCTGGAGGACAGGTCCAGCAGCTCATTTTCAACACCCAGGTCCAGGCACAAAACAGATGCCAAGTCCAGGGTCACTTGTGGCACAAGGCAGGAGGACAAAGAGCATTTGGGCTTGCCTTACTCTTGCTTTTCATAGGTGCCCCATCACCTGCTTGCAGAGGCTGTCCACAAAGCTGCATGGGGTTTTCATTACATGAAATAAAATTATTCTTATAAAATTTCATTATTTAGGCAACTAATTTCCTTATCAATTTTTAAATGTAAATAAATATTTAAAATTTTTCATGCAGTGTCCCTGATGCCCCAACAATCAATACATTCATCATTACAGTGGGTCACAAAGAGACAGAGAGAGTGTATTTTCCAATGCGGTTTTCTTGAAAAGGATCTTGCCTTCATTCTCCATGAAACACAACATTTCAGGAAAAACCCGGCATCAAAACTGACTTCTGACATTTCCAACCAGCACAAGAGCTCTGTGCTGCTCCATGTATGACTGAACTAAAAAGAAAGCACGTTTCAGATGACCCGGAAATCTGCAAGAGGAATTTCAGCAACACTCAGGAGATTAATTCAGGACAGCAACGCTGTCCCAATCACACATCATTTCTGCTTTCCTTTGATACCATTTCCCATTACGTGTGCATTAGCACAGTAGCAATAACTCTGCTCTGCTATTAAAAGCTAGGTACGATCAGGACCGCGAGCATAAAGACGCAACATTTTCAAAATAATTCAGTTTCACTGAAAGCCCCTGTCACCTACGGGCAATAAATTTACCACAACTTTGGAAAACAGAGTACACCGTTCCTCTTGTAATTGCAGAATCACATACAGACGAACCAGACTCCCATCCCAGCGTTCACAGAAAACATTAATCAACGCACGGGCAACCGCCAATGTGACTATCTAAAGCTGCTCGCTCCAGACATTTGACCTAAAAATTGCATCTGCCTTCTTAACAAATACGTACAGTACACTGCGTTTGTGTGACCAAAAATCTCACCGTGCTTGAAACACATGCTTGACAGAACTCCAGGGATATAAATAGGGCAGTCACTTACTAAGGCCATATGTTGGAAGCATGTAAGATGGACCTGCTTAACTGAAGAGCCTTCAAAAAACAGTAATGATAATAACAGGACTGAACAGATCTCAGATCTAATATTCTTTGGAGCTTTTTGGTCTGGGGCATTGTTCACTAGAAACTGAAATGACCTCTAAGTAGCTTTCTTCTGCTCTCTCTGACAAAACTCTCCAGTAATGATGGCCAGCTACAGTGTCTGATTGAGTGGTCATGGGCCCAGAGGTCCCTGAGGAAACAGAGCTTGGCTCACCGGTCATGATGGCAGCTGAACACAACTCTCATGTGATGCTTACAGCATGGATTCCACACTGCCTAGAATGGTCTCAGAGTACTTGAAGACCTCAAAAATGCATCAGCACACATCTCTGACTGCCCATCCCAAAATTTCTTGCAAGGTGATTTCTCCAGCAGCCACTCCAGGAGCAGCAAACCACTGTTCAGAGGGACCTCGATGGGAGGCATGGGCAGGAAACGCAGCAAGGACAAATGCCAAGTCCTGCACGGGGAGCAGCCCAACCCTTTGCATGGAGACAGGCTGGGAGTAGCGCAGTTGAGGAGGACTCAGGCGTCCTGGGGAGTGCAGGCTGATCACCGTCCAGCAGCGCACCCCAACGGCAACCCAGGCTTGCAGCATAGTGGCTGCAGCAACGGCTAGTAGATAAGGGGACCATTCCCCTTCACTTGGCATGTGTTAGGTGACATTTGGTAGATCACCCAGTGCTGGGGCCCCGAGGGTAAGAGAAGGGCGGGCCCAGCGGGAGGTGAGCTCAGAGAGGGCCCCAGGTTGGTGGAGGAGATGCTGCAGGAAGAAGGCTGGCTCAGCCTGGGGTGGAGAAGGCTTCAGGGACATATGTCTGCTGACAGTCTCCCACATCTGGAAGGCACTTACCAAGACATTCCCTCCCTCTTCCAAAGCCAGATGTTCAGAGTTACCATGATTAAACACGCAGCTCCATCCACACTGCTCACAAATGCAACTGGACGTGTTACAGACAGATTTCTTTGTTATTTCCTGGGTAGAATCCCCATCCCTTTCAGCAGCCTTCATATTTTGATGTTTCTGATTTCACTGTTATGTTTTTTTGAACATTAAATATTTCCTAGGTTTGGTTTTTAATATACGGTAAACTATGCGTGCCACATGCGAGGGGGAGCAGAACATGCTGACTACACAAGTGGGTGGAAAAGTCCAAGGGGAACTGCAGCAGAAGGAAGGAAGACACTGCATTAAATATTAGTGTTTCAAAGTTGCTGAGCAAAGGAGGAAGATTACGGCAGCCAGGTCTGAGATACACCCTTGCTCTACCACTCCAGTCCTCAACGGCAAAGGGGAGAGAGAGTGCAAAGTCTGATGCCCAAATGTGAAACATATGGTGAATAATTCAGAACTCATCCATTTTCCTGATGAAAACTCAGGAAGGAGATAAATGTGCTGGTATTTGTCTGATCCTTACTACTGCAGCCTTTTTGAGACAGATCGACAGAGCTGAACCTCACGGGAGAGGAGGATGCTCAGCGCCTCCTGCCCATCAGGATCCCAGCTCGACTGCCGGGAGAGTTTAGCTCTCCTTGTTCTTGTCAAGATGCATTTTCAACTTCACTGCCTCACTTATTTCCTCCTCTCTTGTTTCAGAGGTTGAATATTCAGCAGTGCTCAGAGGAGACTGTTGTTGGATGAGAACATATGGATCTCAATAAGAAAACCAAGGGATATAGAGCTTACAGTCTAGGGGCAGGAGTAGTTGTCTATGGAGAAATTAATTCTCCGTAAATGTTGTTTTCATTTACAGCAAATGACAGTTTTTGATAGTTCACAAAGTTTTAGTTCACAATGAATGGTAACTGTATCCTAAAACCTCTACTGATTCACTGAAACAAACTGCTCAACAGTGCTTGGAGTTCTTCAGAACCAAAATCCGATTCTCAAAGGTGAACTGAATCCTGAACCTCATCGATTTGGGGCAGATCCTCTCTTTTCTCTTACTGCTGTGAGAAATCAGGAAAACTCTTCTGCAATCCCACTACTCCCTAATACTGCAGAGAGGTTCAATGTTAACAGCGAGGTGTTACTGCTATGAAGTGATATAGCTGCCAACTATTTATTCTGACCAACACAGCAGGAAACTTTTTCACCAAAATACCTTAAGAGATGCTGGTAGCCACACAGACTGTCAGGTTTTTGCCCTGCTGTTTGTGCCCTGGGGCTGGGTCCTGACACAACACACTCACCAGCCACCCTGACCCTGCAGCCAGGCTCCAAGACTTCCACTTGCCCAACAGCTCCCAGCAGTGACGGCAAGGCCACCCAGACCCCCGAGTCCTTTGGGCCATAGAGATATCCCACACCATGGGACCCTCTGTGTTCACCCCACCTTCCCAAGTCCTTCCAAAGTCACTCTTCAATCCCAAAGCTGTGTTCAATCAAGGGCTGGTCCCTAGGTGTGCTGAGGTGAACTTCAAACCTCTGACATCCCTGCCATTACAGGCGAATAACATCACAACCCTGCTGCTAATTAGTAGATTCCACAGCCTTTTGAAAGACAGACTTTTTTTGGAAGACAGTGTTCTCCCTCCTTTCAAAGCCATGCTGTATTTGTGGTGTCCAAGCAGCCTTTGATTTGGATGAAAATTGTACATTTACGTTGGATATGAGGAGGAATTTCTTTACTGAAAGGGTTATCAAGCACTGGAAGGGGCTGCCCAGGGAGGTGGGTGAGTCACCACCCCTGGAGGTGTTTAGAGACATGGTCTAGTGGTGGACTTAGGGCTGGTTCGATGGTTGGACTCGATGATTTTAAAGGTATTTTCCAACCAAAACTGTTCTGTAATTCTATGATTCAAACTCACCACACTGTCACAACTTCCTAAAATCTCTCTGCTCCACAACGGGACTCCTTGGTGCCTCAGGGGCAAAAGGTGTGGAACTAGCATTTACACATGTTTTGCAGCTGATTGCTCCCAGATGAGAAAACTGTCCCACCCATTACATTTGCAGCTTCTCTTTCAGCAGCACTGCAGAGTTTAACTCTGCAAAACTGCAAATGGGCTCCCTGGAGCTGGCTCCTGACATAACAGCCCCAGGGATCCGGCTGGGGAGTGACAGGGATGTCCTTCAAACTGTCACAAAACAAGCCTCATGAATTATACACGCAGAGCGGGAGCAGCGGCTCCCGATTCATCACCCTGCTGCTGTCAGCATCAAGTCATCATCCGGGGTGCTTGTCTGCCAACTGACACGGGCAGCGAGGGTCAGCCCAAGGGACTGACACCATTTAGTGGAGACATTGAGACATTTTTGGCCTATCTGGCACCTGCATCGCTCTTCAGGGTTGACTCAGGTTTAATGTAGTGGTCTCACCACCTCTAATCTGCTAGGAAGATGCATCACACCCTGGCAGGTTTTCCATGGGATGGCGTATAATGCACTGCACTTTTTCTCAGGAGGATCATTTGTTTTCTGCTTCACACTGCAAGACAGAATGCATGCACCGCCTTGCAAAGGAGCTTCGTTTAAAGGAGGCAGGTACAGTAAATAAATGTGATGGGAGAAGATACGAATTAGTGTTTTGATCTCAGGGCAGAGGTCTATGGCTCTATTCCTGTCCTCCTTACAGCTTGACGTGTGGCCTTGGCTGAGCCACTTACACTTCCCACACTTCACTCCACCTGTAAACAGCTTTCTCTAGCTACTCAGACTCCAAGGCCTTCACAACAAGGACTGCTTCTACTGTGTTTTGATGCCTGTCTATTAAATGCTTAATCTTGTTTGGGACCTCTATGGGAAGTATGGCAAAACAGTGAAAAATCATCTGCTATGGTATCAACAGCTCAAGGAGGGACCAGGCAGGGAATGTATTACACGTAGAAGTGCTCAACATCCCTCTCCCTCCCAGAACAAAAAAAGAAAGAAGGAGAAGATAGATCTTGTTGACCAAAATGAGATTCAGTTGGTCAAGCTGACAATAAAGGCCTGCAATTCCCATCAGTTAATTAAACTGCGACCATTTATACAGCCAACATGATACTTTTATGAACCATCTGCTACTGGCTTATATTTGCTGTTAGATGTAGCTAATGTTTGCAGCTGTTAAACTTTGTCACTTTAAGACAGTTTCACATTGTTATAAATAAATTTTAGCTTGTATGACTCACACTGCTGGTAGCAGGATACTACTTCTTTGAGACAGAAACGGCAGTCCCATGCATCCTTCTGCCTTTTCCCAGTTTCACCTTGCTCCCTGCCACGTCCAACAGCCAGCAAACAGGTTTTACCATCTGCTGCTTAAACCTAATAAGCCAGACCCTGGGGTGGAAAACCCCAGTTCTAACACACCGTGCTTTCCACAGAGATCACTTCCAGTGACTAACACTGCACGACTTCTGAAAGAACACTTGCAAGTAATTACTATTCTCTTGCCTTTTTTTTTTCTCTCCCACTCAGAACCAAGGGGAAAAAAAAATCTTTTCTTCACAAGCTGCAGGACACAAATCAAGCAGGGTATTTAATGGACCACTGTGCTTTCAGACAGGGAAGATTGCTTTTTTCAGGGAGCATCCTTAATGTTGGATGTTAACGAGACAATCTTTCAGAGCAGAACTCTTCAGAGATTTTAAATATCTCTGTTTCTTGGGATTTCAGAACTTAATCAACATTTCACATCTACAAGGGATGAAAGAAGAGCTCTGCAATCTACCTTCTGGCTTCCCACTCCTGCGCCTTCTCCTTTTACAAATATTTCTGTAAGGCAACCGCAGTGGCAAAATGCAGGTGGTGTCATAATTCAGAATACAAATGCTCTACCGTATGTTACCAATGCAGGCTCTTAGCACTCCCAAAGACTTGCTTTGTCTACCCCTTCTACACACAACAGTGCACACTGGGGCACTGCAGCATCCTTCACCTTCATTACCTGGGCAGAAGAGTGAACCAAGAGGCTGTTCAGTTTTCAGGCTGCAGGATGAAGATGCTGATCATCTTCTTGAGGTCACTTCCCAAATAATGTCACTAGAAAAGAAAGATCTGAAAAACTAAATCTGCAGAGGCAATTACAAAGCCGTTCAGTAATACATCTGCACACCTAGTATTAAGTTGGTCATACAGAACATCTTTGGAATTCGTTTTTGAAGTTCAGTCTGAAGTACAACACTAGAGATTATTTCTCATGGTTTCTCCCCTGTGTTTTGCAGGGAACAAAGGTAGATCTGAGAGTCCACATCGTAACATGCAAAAGTATGGGGAAGGGGAAAGGAGGAAGGGGAGAGAAAAGGTTTTAAGGAGCCTCTGCACTGAGGAAACTCTGGAGATTTTCTGGTACTGGATCCTGCAGTTAGCTGACACAGGCCAGAAGTTAGCAGATGCACAGCAATCCTCCCACTCCTGTCAATTTCCTTTTCTGATTAACTTCAAGGTAAGCTCTGCCCTACTTCCCAGCCCCTCAGCACGGGCACACACCTCCTCCACCAGCCTGTCCAGTCAGGAAGCCACCAGCTGGACCTGCTCCAGACCGTCTCCCTGCTGCAAAAGCAGCACAAGCAGCAACCACGCTGAGGACGTGCTGCACCTCGGGTACCACCGAGGCAATGCACAAGATTCACACGGAAAGTCACACACTGCCTGTGCGTGCCTCGGCTTCTTTCAGTCTCTATTTTTAACTCGCCCAAAGAGAAGCAGAAGGCTGAAGAAAGAGCTTCTGTCACTCAAGGTGTGCCTCCACCATCCATCGCAGGGACACGTGTGTCCGCTCTGTCGCTGTCCCAAGCTCAACTCACACATCCCACCGCAGCCCACGTGCAGCTCCACTAAACTCACCGCAGAGGTTTTAGCTGGCTCTGAGCAGAAAAAGATAAAAACTTGCCTCTGCCCACCACCTTCACTAAACTCATAGGACAACCCCGGCCATAAAAATCAACAGCGCAACATCATCCAAAAGGTAACGGCAAACCAAAGGGCTCAAGCAGAGTGATGCTATTTCTTGTCTTTAGAGGTCAAGTGTGCTACTTCTCCAAGCCAAGCCCTGAACTCTTCTTTATTCTAAGCCACAAATCACAAGAGGCTGTCCTGGGGGAAATAAATAAATAAATAAAATGAAGGTTATTTTCCATTTGCTTGTACACAGCAAGAAAGATAATGCTGGTTTGCTTTAGAATAAAAATGTCACTAGTTATTTATCCAGGTGAAGAATTAGGTATACTGCACTAGCTAGCAAAAGCTCAATGAAAAAGTAAATCCTTAGGATGGCGTACACAGGGGAAAAAAGATTAATTGATTTGTGACTACAAGGAGGTTTATTCAGAACCATATTTATCACTACACTGTTTCTGAATTCAGTAAAAGCTCTAGTCAATTTTCTTCTGCAGACTTCCTTTGCTGTTAAAGGACATATATCTGCAAGAAAAGAGAAATGACACTTAATTTTAAGGAGCATCACCTTGCTTTAGAAAATAAACTTGACTCCAGAGCTGCAGCTCAGGCCTATCTGTTCACACCCAGGGAGGATCTGGCAGAAAGACAGCATTTCTCAGCTGATAAAAGGAGAGCATCATCGCTACGATGGAGGAACCAAAGATTTACATTCTGATTTTACTCCCTTTCCACCTCAAGGTGCTGATGTGAACAAGTTGCTTGAAGGGACGGAGAAGGGTAGATGTTTATCTTTCTATCTGTGCTGACTTCTGCCTCACTCCCCCTTCTGCTGCGGGAGTATCCATGGTCTATGGCCACAGTCAAGGGGTACCCAGTGGCTTTGCAGACTTCAACTCAATGGCAGAGTTTGTCAATGGCTTTAAAATGCAGCTTAAGACAATTTGGGGACTGTGCTACGACACAGCTTCTCACACAGCTGAGAATTTACTCACATTTCAAGAAAACAGAACAATTTATCCTGTGTTTGAGGTTCGGCATACAGCAGTGCCGGTGTCTCCTACACTGAAGGAAAGAACCAGTCAGCTCTTTCATTTCTCTTCATTTAGAAATCGCTCTGCAGAACAGACCGGTCTTTAGAAAACTTCCAGTCAACTTCTGTGTACACCCCAAAAGTCACTTTGCAAACAGACGTGAAACCCAGGCACAACAAGCTGTCGTCCCCAAACTGCAGAGAAACACTGAGACCAGAAACAGCGATAACGCACCCCAGCGCGGGGAGCCAGGGTGAGCTGTCACAGATGCTGGCATCAAATCATCTGATTTCCATATCTTTCTATATCGCATGTGCAAATACGCATTTGCTTGTATTTATGCACTACGGCAAATGGGACTGTGTTAAAATACATAGAGATTTCAATACTATAAAGACAGGTTAATCATTTATTTATTGTTCGCTTCTTACTTCAGAAGCCTGAATTACACCATAATTACTTGAAGAGAAGCTATAAAGACCCAAGCTGTTTGTCTAGCAGCCTCATTTATTTTCACACAGCAAAGAAATTATTCCCCCAAAATCAGAAAAATAAGAAAAACACCCTAGAGTGCTTCATCCAGTTTTAAAGTAAGCAATGTATTAGTTCACACAAGAGCAAGCAACTTAACTCTCAATTAAAGGATTAGATCAAACAATAACTCTGGAACATTTGGCAAACCGCAAGCAACTTGGAGAGGAACAGGCACAGTTCTGCAACTGCGAGAAACTCTTTTCTTACACAAACTGCCACAGACACCTGAGTTTTCCTTCGCAGGCTGAAGGAGAACAACAGAGAGAGGAAAGAAAAGCACGCAGAAAGAATCTGGGCTGATAAAGACCCGAAACACCCAAACCAAGGCCAACCTCGATGTCCTGCGCAAAGGCCAGGTTTCCCAAGGGGAAGGGACCTTGCCAGAGCACCTGAATTCTGGCTGACACTGGAGGAAGCAGCCCAGGAGAGCTGCCATCAGGAGGAAGAAGGAGAAGGAATTGGGCAGCGTGTGAAAGCTCCAGAGCTGTGTTACAGATGTACTTTCAGCTGCCTTCTCCCAACAAAGTACTTACGACTCGAAACATTTGCCTATTAAGCCGTCCCTGCACAGTCCCAGACACATCTCACTGCAAACATTTAAGGATGTTTTTCCTTAATTCCTGGTCTTCTCCGCTTCTTCTGGAAAATGAGCCACGACACACGAGCCATTTGCAATGCATGGCAACTATGACATTAGTTGTATTTCCATGGCAACTCTCCCCCCGCTCTCCTCAACTTATAGATACGCATTCCCGGCAGGGTTCAATTGCAGACACATATCATTATATTTAATCTGAACAAGTGTGTACCTGAGTTGACTTTATTTCACGAAACCACATAAGAAATTAAATTTCTCTCACTATTTCCTTCACTTATGTCCCAGTGCCATTACTTGCAGTGCTGTTCCATTACTTGTTGGCATTTTGCATCAGTACGTAATGATCCAATATCAGATAATGTTAAGATGCAAAAACCACTCAAAACACCAGACAGCAATTTTCTGCTCAGTTTCCCAATTTAACCTGAATTGATACTACATTGTAAGTTTGGATGAGGTTCAGGGACTGCTCTAATTATAATAGCATCTTGGGCAGCAGCAGTCACTTGCATCCTGACTTTTTGATACTGGCCCTGATAGTGCAATTAAGAGGCGAAAGAGAGAAGCTCTTTCCAAGATTTGTCCTAACGAACAGTAAGGGGCCTTGATATTAACCCTCTTCCTTGGAGCAGGCTGCTGCCTCCAGCCCAACGCAGCCCTCCACTCTAATGAAATTAACTGAGTTTTATAAATATCCCCTTTGAATCACAGAATCATTTGGTTGGAAAAGACCTTTAAGATCATCGAGTCCAACCACAACCTGTCTAACCACTAAACCATGTCCCTCAGCACCTCATCTTCCTGTCTGTTAAATCTCTACAGGGATGGTGACTGCCCTGGGCAGCCCCTTCCAGTGCCTGATAACCCTTTCAGGGAAGAAATGTTTCCTCATATCCAGTCTAACCCTGCCCTGGCGCAATTTGAGGCCATTTCCTCTTGTCCCATTGCTTGTTCCTTGGAGGAAGAGACTGACCCCCTGTAACTGCCCCCTCCTTTCAGGGAGCTGTAGAGGATGATGAAGTCTCCCCTCAGCCTCCTCTTCTCTAGCCTAAATGTACATGTTTAAATTTCTCTTCCAGGAATAAACAACACTTATTCAGTACAGAAGCTAAAGAGTGGTCCCCTATCTTGTTTCCCCCCCACCAATCACTAGCACTGCAAATCTTCCCCCATTGAGTCAACGCCAGTGTTTTCCATCCCAGGGGCCACCAAAAAGAAATGCTCACCAGGCCACATGCAATGGCAGCAACCCAGCCCCAGATGGGGTATTTACTGCCCTGAGGATAACATGAGGACAGCAAAGCAGATGGACATAACCAGAGGAAGCTTTTTGCCTGCTGTCAGACCAAAGAATAGGATGGAAGATGTGCTGACCCCACTGGGCATCTTCCCCTGCCCAGTGCAGCCACCATGCACAGGCAAAACAGGCCCTGCCCCACACATGGTGATGGCAGCGAATACTGAGCCCACAGGGACCCACGGAGGAGCTGCTCCATGAAGAGATTCTTCTTTCACCTACATCACTGCCCCAGGCAGTCTGTTCCAGTGTTTGATCACTCTTTCAGTAAAGAAATTTTTCCCCAATATCCAATGTAACCCTCCCTTGGCACAATCTGAGGCCACTTCCTCTTGACTGAAATACCTTCTTTGCTCCTCATTGCCCTTTTTCCCTCTAAACCCATGCATAGCTCAGAAAATAGCATGGTGCTAGAGTGAAACCCATCTACCTGTGTGCTGAGCATGCACCCAGCCCTGCTGGTTATACAGGGCTGGACTTGAACCCAAGGCATTTACATTAACAACTCACATGGTGTGTGCTAAAAAACACTGAGTAGAAATTTCCTAAAGAGAGCTTGGAAGTATTGGAAAGCCACTGGCAAGAGCCACCTTATGTGCAGCTTTGTGGCCAAATGAAAGAAGCAAGCAGAGGGGAGCTGGCACTTGGAAAGGCAACATGACGGCTCGAAACTGAGTGATTTGAGTCTTCTGCTGCCTTCATCTGAACTCAGCTAGTGGCGATTTCTGCATCCCTAGTAACCCCTTTTATTTGATACCTGTGGATAGTAGTTTCTGCATTTTTAGCCAAACCTCTACAGAAAATACACCCATTGTGTTTGGTTGTAACTGCCTCACCTTGCAGAAATGAAGCCTAAATGAGATAAAGCCAGGATGAGATGGAAGTGAAATAAAAACAGGATTTGCTAGTCTAAAATGCTATTTCTTTGATGCTATCAGAGATGCATTTTATGTCCTTCCTCAGAAACAGCTCTCCATGTTCACAGAAGATGCCAATGACAAACAAAAAAATCCATTTGGGTTAGTTAGGTTTAAACTGATGTATTAAAACAAAAGCCGCGATACCATTTTGTCACACATTGTATGTGCTCAACTGAGACAATGCACGGCTTACACCATGGTTAGGACCATTACCCATGCAGACACAGCATGGAGTTAAGGTTATTTATCAGATATGAGGCAATCAGAGCATCTGAACCATAGATGTCCTCATGACAAGTGCAGCCAAGTGCCACCCCCCCAGCACCAGTCACCATCTCTAGATTTTAAACAGCTTCCTCCCACCATGCACAGACATATTAACGCACCCACATGTCACCAATTGCTGAGGACAGTCAAGAAACAGAACTCTTTCAAAAGAGGAAAAAAGATAAAGATTTCAGCATTTGTTCTTATTCTGCACTGGATGCAATGAGATCTTTTATTTATTTTTTCTGGAGACAGGGCAAAGATGATCGAAGGCCAACATTACCCCAGAGAAAACATGCTGAGTAATTGTTCCTGTGCAACCTCACCTAGGTGTTCCTGCTCCGGCAGGGGGATTGGACTGGATGATCTTTTGAGGTCCCTTCCAATCCCTAACGTTCTGTGATTCTGTGAGTATCTTGTTGTTCAGGATATTCAACCAGGACACCAAGAAGGGAAAGAGCAGCTGAACCCAGAACATGCCCTGTGCATCCTTCCCATAGCACCTGAGTTACTGCATTTTGCTTCCAGCCCGTTCTCATGTCTGAGAAATGACACTGATTAGATGAGTTCAAACCAAGGGCCCTGGAAGTGCATCCCAACGTGCTGACTGCTGACCTGGGACTACACAAGCTTTGGTTTCCCAAAGTTTGCGGGTTTCTTGTTTCATCTCTGCAGTTTGCCTTTCATAAATCACTTTCCTTTAAAATGAACTGCTCCAATATAGTGTTCACTCATGCATAGGAAATTAAAATGTGTTATAAAACTAATTTATGCGCCCTGTTGGCCACGGTGCCTATGGAATATGCCTCCCTGGACACACACTCGGGAAGCATTTGCACATGTTTGATCTGAGTTTTGCTAAACAGTGTTAGAAACAGCTGAAAAGTTTTTAGCTTTCTTTTTATTTGAAATTAAAACTCGATCAAAATGGACATTTACACAAGGGCTAGGGCAGAACAGGAGAGGTACCATTAAGTATTCCACTCCTGAAGAATCACACATTTTCATTTTTTAATACTGATGGTACAAATTGGCCCAATTTCTTTTCATTAGTACTTGTTATACTGTTCTTGCTTTCTCTGAAAAATTTCACAGGAGGAAAAGAATTCCCAAAAAGCTTTAATTTTAATTGATTCCTATTCAATCCAATGAGGTCATGCATGTTTAATTATCATCATCTTTATTACAGACGGAAAATCAACTTCCTCTGATGTTGCTATGCTAATTATCATCTCATTTATTTAGCAATGGCATCTAGACAATTGATCGAGATTACGGCAAACAAGTAGCAAAAAGTCCCGTACAGAAGCCATTACAAACAGCGGCCAGGATCCAGTAATGTACTTTGCCATGTATCACGTCTGGCACCATTTAAACACTCCTGGTTTAGCTCTCCAAGTTAAAGACATGCTCAAGTATTTTGCCACATTGCACTTAACAGTAAAAGAAAGAGGAAAAATGGGAAGAAAATATAATCACATTCATTTAACTGATGGGAAAAGAAGTGCAGAGTTGTTAAAGACAAGCCTTTGAAAAGGACAAAATGTTTCTGAAACACAAGGCTGTCAGAAACGGCGGCTCAGATCTCCCAGGTTAGACTGGTTGTTAGGAGTAAAACATACTCTGGCCAGACTTTTATCAGTCTCCTACAGCACTGGTAAATCATCAGGCATCTATGTACCCTATACACCTGTGCCAATTAGTCCCTTAAAACCGCTAAGTGCCACATCGCCTGTTAGTGGTGCTGAAGTTTTCCTCCTAATGATGTTGTCACCCAACACCCTTTAAAAGCGAGGCAGGGGACAGATAGGAGAGATCAACCAAAAAAACCACCAGCAGACTGCAAATACTTTCTTTTCCTCTTTTGCTTTAGAAATAAGATAGGTAAATTTGATGTTAATAGCTGCTCCAAGCAAGCATAATTCTTTTGCATCCAAATAAACTGTGGCATCTAGGAGTACAGCTATAGCGCATTAGTGCAATGATGCGCGTGACCCAAAATAAGAA
>NW_010172325.1:0-12684 GCF_000695765.1 Mesitornis unicolor | reverse complement strand
CCGCTCTTCAAAGCAGCTGGGTGTACATATCTTTGAAATGGTTATTAAGTTCATTTAAGTACCAAATCAAGCAAAGAGTGGGAGGAAAGACTGATGAAACTATAATCTGATCTGATCCAAGTTTAACCTTGGCTTGGCAGTGCTGTCTGGTTTTACAGTTATTTTTAATTTAGTAATGCTTTGATGACTTATTTCTATACTAAAGTCTATGTCACAAAAGCACAAAAAGAAATCACTGTATAAAAAGAAAATGCTTCCTCACAGTTACAAATGAACTCATTTTACTAGGCATGAGGGAATGCCTTGACTGAGATAGCCATAAATCAGCAAGAGAAGGACTGCTCACTGGGCAAAAAGCACTCAGACCACATTGCCTTTCTGCAAAGCTATTCCGTGCTAAAATGGAAAATGTGCCTCTATTGTGCAGCCCTGATAACTAATAGGTCTGCAAGGCCCTTGGTTTACATCAACACCTCCCCAGAAATCTCAACCACAAGTACTTCACCTCATGCAGCATTAAGAGCCCCTCCTGACCACCGCTTTGCTGCCCCAGATGCGAGGAGGCCATCAGCCTGGTGCCACAGTCCAGCAAAACTATTAATCCTTTATTATCCTTGCCTTCAGGAATGGCCAAGTGATTTTCCTTGGCAATAACTACAAGTCCCCATCCCAGAAGGAGCTGGAGCAATCCACTGCGGCCAGCAGCGAGCCAGTCATCTGCTTCCCCCCATCTCCTCATTTCGGTTCCAAAAGTAATTGGAACCTCTCCTCTCCTTCCACTTGCCGCTTTATTTTTAGAGCATCCTTCAGTCAGTGCTGATTTCCCCATCAGGAAGTAATGCTGCATATTGTGTGCTTCTCTCTCCTCACAAATGCATTTTCTTCCAGCAGAAATATTTTGCAGAAACATTACATTTATTGACCAGTGGACAGAGAGCTTTATAACACAAAGAAGAAAAAATATCACATAGACTAGACAGACCTACAACTGGAATTTCAGCCAGAGGAAGGTGAGATACCTTCATCAGACCTCCTGATCTGAAAGAAAAACCAATTCTATTTTATCTTTTTCTCTTGGAAATGGTGACCAAACTCATGACTGCTCAAATACAAGTGCAGGTGTCTACGAGAAAGAGAAAAGACAGAACCCAGTACTCATGCAGCATGTTTCTTCTCTGCATTTTCAGCCCGTTTCTGAGATGACACCCACACAGCTGCCAACTGAAGCAAAAAGATAAGCCTAAACAGCAGGTTGATACAACATTGGTTAGTAAGTGTTCATGTCCCTTGCCTTCACCAAAAAAAAGAAGAAAATGCAATGAAGCATCCCAAAACATTGTGACAGTCGCAGTCATACTGAGAAGAGAGAGGAATATTCTGGGGAACTGTCCTTGGTCACCTCATCCTGCATTTTAAACCACATTAATGCCCGCTTTTCAAGCTGATAAAATTAACACTATAATGGCAGCACTCACTCTTATGGCCAACGGTTTGATCCTTCTGTGAAATGCAAACACACACAGGTAAGAACAGTAATGCACCCATTTTGCTGCTGCGTTAATTACTCTGAACACTTCATATCAAAATCTGTCTTCCTGTTTCTTCCAGTACATGTAGTCAGGGAATTTCTGAATTCCCTCTAAACTAGGAGAAAAACAGAATTGTAGAATTATGAAGGTTGGAAAAGACCTCTAAGGCCATCAAGTCCAATCATCAACTCAACACCACCATGCCAAATAAACCAAGTCCCAAGGCATCACGTCTACATGGGTTTTTTTAACACCTCCAGGGATGGTGACTCCACCACTTCCCTGGGCAGCCCCTTCCAATGCTTGACCACCCTTTGTGTAAAGAAATGTTTCCTAATATCCAAACTAACCCTCCCCTGGTGCAACTTGAGGCCATTCCTCTCATCCTATCAACATAACAGGCTGCATCCCCAAACTCCTCCTTAGTGCCAGCCTTTGCCTTCGCTTTGGCCACAAACACTCTCCACACATTCAATGGTTCAACTCCAGTCCCACTCAGGACTGCCACCAGTTTCAAAACCCCAAGTGTCACCTCCCCTGGAGCCTGCAGCCCTCTAAACCTTTTGTTTTTCTGCCTGCATAAAGTCTGTACCACATGGATTTCACAGTACTGCTTCTTGGCACTCTGCCTTAGCAGGCTCCCCATATCTGAAGAAAAATTTCTGACATTGTAATAGGAAAAGAAAAATAAACAACTTCTATCCCCTAAAAAAGCAGCGAGAAACATGACAACACGTGGTCATTAAATCCCACATGGAAACTGCGTTTGTGGAGAATCTCTGCTGAGCCCTGGGAAGTCTGTCAGTTGCTCTTTTCTCCCAGTGCTGGACTTGACATGAACATGAATGCTAAACAGGGAGTGCGAGAAGGCAATTACAAGGTACGCATTTGTGAAAATGATTGATGGCTTTTCTAATTGCAGAGAAAAATGGAGTGGCAGCAGCAGCGGTCGGTTGTCTTTGCAGGCACCACTCTAACACTTAGCAGAAGGATGAGCTCTTTCAAAACTCCTCCACGCAGTCACTTTGGGAAGAATTTACAAGGACCAGCAAACCTGAGCCTCTCTCTCTCCAGGGAGGGATGCACCTCTCCGGAGGCTGCTCTGGATGCACTTTGTCTGCCACAGAGAGAGCCCACCCCTCTCTGCCCAACCCGTGCTGAGCCCCAACACCCACCTTCTCTCAGCACCAAAACCTCTTCAGCCCAGTTCTCCCATTCCAGCAGACCAGCTTGATGTAATTGCAAAACTTTGATGTTCCACAACGCCATGCAAAGCTGCTGACAGCTGTTCACTTAAATATTTCATGTCTTTTTTTCTGTTTTGTTCTCCCTCCAAACCTATTTTTTCCTGAAGGGAAACCCCAGAGAGTGACAGAGAGGATAAGGAAGGAAAAGGACATGCTATGCTGGTGTTGGAGCAGCGATTCTGTGCTAACAGCTCGTGCTGCATGCTCTGCTGGGTTAATAGAGACACCACACCAGACTGTGACTACTGACTCCATGCTTGTAAATTTAGAGACAAGACTAAAGAAGGGAGGGGACAGCTGCAGGGCAGGCGCAGACAAGCCCAGTGAAGAGCCCAGTCTTCAGCTTCCTCACAGACAGCCTCTTTTTTGCTTCAACGTGGCAAGCTTGAACCAGCTCCCTTCTCTCCTCCCCCCCCCAAAAGGAGGCAAGTCTGCCCAGGTGTTAATCAGAGCAAAGCGAGCACTCATCAGATCAAGCTAGGAACAACCTGACTGCTCATTAGCAAGTATCTGCTCGTCTTCTAAGGAGCAGAACAGCTACAAGTCACCTGGGATCCAGGAAGGTGTTCATTACACACCACCATGCCCAGCACAGAATAAACCAGCCCTCCTCAACCATCGTACTGAGGCAGAGCTTATCACAGCAAACTGCTCCCGGCCTCCCGTCTCCTCAGAACAATCTTTTGCTTTCCACAGACACTCTTGGGACAGAAGCACAGCAGCTTTCTGATTTGGGGACCCAAAAATGCTAATGATGTGTAAGAACTCCTCCCCACATTATCCTCCTCTACATAGGATCCAAACACAGGAGCTGAAGCAGCTGGGCTCATGCTGGGGCTGTGGGAGCAGATACAACCCAGCACCTCACCAAACCCTTGTGGATCAGCACAGGTGACGCTCCTCTGTAAAGCCTCCACAAAGGGCTCACCAAGGCAGGCAGTGCCTCCGTCCTCAGCACAGAGCCAGACACTGTCTACACGCAGTCATTTAAAAGCATTAAAGCTGCATTCTGGAGCCTCAAAAGCCAGCAACTAAACTTGTTGGAAAGTGTTTTCATTTACATATAAATGCAAAAAAAAAAATCTCTGGCAACAAGACTGTCTGTCAGTCCTCAATCTGTTCTTTCACAGAATCACAGAATCTTAGGAGTTCGAAGGGACCTCGAAAGCTCACCCAGTCCAACCCCTGCCAGAGCAGGATCACCAGATCAGGTCACACAGGAACACGTCCAGACGAGGTTTGAATGTCTGCAGAGAAGGAGACTCCACTACCTCTCTGGGCAGCCTGTTCAGTGCTCACCCTCACATCGAAAAGTTTTTCCATACGTTCACATGGAACCTCCTTCTTTGAAGAAGCCAGAAGCTTTAAGAAATCAAATTGAAATAACAAAATTTTAAAATACGCAAAGAGATCAATTTCCAGACAGACTTAGCAGGGACCTAAACAAGCAACAGCAGCAGGACCATCAGCAGCTCCCAAAACTGTTCTTCCCCAGCTTTCTCCATTTGTGGATTTCCAAACCTGCACGTTGGTCCTGGAAACTTGGGATGAGAGGAGATGGCTATAGCCGCCTGGGCTTGTCAGTGCAGGGACCAGGCCCTTCCAACTAACGCTGACAGCCACAGCCAGCACAGCCAAGACATGACTGCAGCTGCCTGTCCTGCGCCTGCCAAGCCCAGGTTCCATGGACAACCCCCAAGGTAACGCTTTGCTCGTTAACTGCGCGACGTGCAAGCCTGCTGCTTGCATCCACATGTACGTGTTTTACAGGTGCCATGAAAGCATTTAGAGATTCAACCTGCAGAATATTTAATTTGGAGTCTGTGTCCAACACAGAGCACCATCTCGGTGCTCTGGGCTGGGAGGAGCAGGATAGCCGACAAGCCTACCGCGCTCCCATGCAGAGGCAGCCGGGAGCTCCCAAGGCATCAAACACTTATTGCTTCAACCGATGGATATAATAATACGGATCTGTTTTTCCTTTAATTTAAACTATGCCTATTTATGCACCACTGACTGAAAAGGACAGCGAATTAAAGTGCACATGAAAGAAAATCATAGCCCTCAGCACCCGCTCTCAAATGCTCTTTTAAGTCTGTTCGATGAAGGGCTGCTATATTTTGTCACAGAGCGCAATTGGCTCACTTCTTTGTTTTGAATACCCACCTCCGAAGTCATTAACTACTTGCTTCTTAATGAGAATACATTGGGTTCGGCCAATAAATCACTTAAATGCTATCTGCCAAAGAAAAGAGAAATTCAAAGCGCCAAATTCCCCCAACTCCTTCTTGCATATTTTCCTCTCAGTTTTGGATTTCGAGAGAAAAGACATTTGTATAATCCATCAACAGCAGCTTTCTCCTCGGGGAAGTGTAAACAGACCTCAGAAAAGGCTCCACTTGGCTTTGACTTGCAAAACCACTTCATGGACTACTTCGAAACAATTCAGTCAGTGGAATATGAGCTCTGTTTTTATTTTTTATTTTTCATCTTTTATTTTTATCTGTATTTATTGTTTTTATTCATAAGATTATTTTGGTGAAAACAGGCCGACTGAAGCTTAATTTTACTAGCAATTGCTAAATAATTTAATACCCATCTTTTCTGTCTCTTTAATGCCTCTGAAAAATCAAAACCCTTCACAAATTAAAGGCCATATCCTGTTTACTCCTTCCTTTTCTAAAGCAACTTTGACATCAATAAAGGCTGTTTTTGTGACTTGGGCTCAGATTAAAATTTGTCAGTACGAGTATTTATTTTCTTTATTTTTACATCACAAGCATGCTTTTTTTCTTTTTAATCAAAATACTTCTCTTATGTAAAGCTTTCAAAATATAAAAGCAAATGCTTCCAGTTCAGCCAGCTTGCTTTATGTATGGAAGTGAATTCTAGTAACATCTTATACCAATAAACTACAACTCCTTTCACGAAGGAGGATTTGCTTCTTGCACCCTCAGTGTCCCTCTTGAAGGGACCAGCCCAGAGGTTAATTGTCCCTTGCCCAGTTTCCAAGGCTCTTCAGGAAGAACATCTACTAACTCTGGTGCTTGAAGGACCTGAATCTTTACCTGCAACACACCCTCAGTTTAGCCAAAGAACAGTGGCTTTGACAAAAAAATGCCTCAAGGGCTGTGAAGGGCTCCTGGCTGCAGAGGAGGTTAAATTTGCACCAAGCAGGCCTGAAGGATGGGTCGAGGGATGGGTCTCCTCTGTCCCAGGAGAAATAGAGCCCTGTCTGGGGCAGCTATTTAATACTGCACCCAAATCTCAGCCATGTTCCAAAGTAGTCTACCTAAAACTCAAATCTACTTCTCCATTGTGCCCGGCAACAGGACAAGGGGCAGTGGTCACAAACTGGAACACAGGAGGTTCAACCTAAACACGAAGGAAAACTTCTTTACTGTGAAGGTCACAGAGCCCTGGCCCAGACTGCCCAGAGAGGCTGTGGAGTCTCCTTCTCTGGAGACATTCAAAGCCTTGGATGTGTTCCTGTGTGATCTTCTCTGGGTGACCCTGCTCTGGCAGCGGCTGGACTGGATGAGCTCCAGAGGTCCCTTCCAACCCTGACTGTGCTGTGATTTGGTGAAAAGTGCACAGTTGCTGCCTTTCGAAGGTCACTTGGCCAAACCAGCCAAGCATGTGCCCGTTCGGGTCCCTGCACTGCGTCGGTACGATGGTGTGCCGACGTCTGCGATGACAACATTGGCCATGATGCTCAGAAGCTGAAGAAATATTGATCTTTTCCTCCTGAAGCTTTACTCTAATTTACTGAAAAATTACATGGCTTGTGGGGTCCACTCCCAAGTGCTGGTGTTGGTGGGAGTCTTGCCATGTTTCAGTGAGTTTTGGATCAAGCCCTGCTTCTGGATGAAGTCAAAATTTGCAATCCAAGGATTTCAGACTTATGAAAAGAAAAGAAGTCTTCTGAAACAGAAGGCAGCACTAGCATGGATGCAGATAGCTGGTCATCACGTGGGCTGCTGATAACCAGCTACATATGCCCAAATCTCAGAGGCACCCTCAGCAGAGGCTTTATAGTCTGCCAGGCAGTGACATAAATCTGTTCATCTTGTAAAACCTGACGCTATCACCAATTATGAGACATCCACTCTTTGTGCTACATTATGCAACAGTAAAAATGACCAGATGAAGAATTCACCATTAAAAGGCATGACACCAGCAATTTGAGGTTCAAACCGTTCCAAGCTCTCTGCAGGTTTCATACACCACAGGGAATCTCTGTGAATTTTAAGAGATTAAAATTTGCACACCAATGAGTGAAAGTCACTTTGTACAGTGAGATGGGGTTCACTTCTTCCCAATACCTTTAAAATAAAATTCAAGGAAGAAATTTTTTTTTTCTCTGCAGTCTCAAACCTATCACCGAAAACCTCATGGCTAAAAGGAAAACTGAGAAAACTGAAAAGGTTCCTGTAAAAGTACTTCTGAAGCTGGTAAAGCACTTGATGATTGACATCTAATCCAGAAATGGGTGACAAAGTTTACTGAGGTACTGATTCTGAACTAAAATATTACCTAAATATTCCCTCTCCCAGAACCTGAGCCCAAACAAGACTGCCTCAAATTAAACACTGATGAAAAACATCCCTCCATTTCTTCTTCCATTAGCTTGCTTCCAAGTTGTCAGAGATCTCCCTCCTGACCCGTGCCAGCCAGGAGTGAGCAGTCCTTAAGTTCACGAATCACGTACTTGGAAGCAATCACACCAAGGATGGCTGGGGTTTGATTTATTCGACATTTATTTGAAGATGCTTGTAGAAGCCCTCTTTCCAGAAGCACTAACAAAATCTTGCCTATGGAAAAATGCCTGTATTGTTCCCACATTGATCTAAGGTCTGGTCCAATGTCCTTTGAGACACAAGGATTTCTGCTGTAAACCTGGCAGTAGGGTGCTGACCCTTGGACATGGAATTGCAGCAAGCACAGGGTTTGGAGGATCAGACCTCAAGGAACAGAAAGCATCTGGGTGGTCAACACAGAGCTTTGCTGTCTTTGAGCTGCTTAAGAAAAGCAGCTTGAGAGTCTGAGACAGATCACCAGTACCATTATTTTATCTTTGTTTTTGATTAAATTTTATAGGAAACCATTAAGTGCTCTGCAAGCATTCTGCAGCTGTTGTGACATTCACACACATCCAATCCCTCTAAGCAAACACCTGCACACAAGCATCTTCTCAGATAGAGCAGGTGAGGTTCCCAAACACAAGTTCCCATCATCACCCCACGTCTGGCCCTGTGGCAATCAGCTTTCCCCTGACTTCCAAAGCAGCTATGCCTGAAGAGCAAAAACATCTTACAATTGTCTTCATACAGAAACAGGAATTTTCCTGCAGTTTGTTTAAGATAGGAAGCACTAGTTTTAAAAACATTCAGCATTTTGTACTAACAGTTTTCTAAGGAGTTTGGGATTTTCCAAAACAAACCAACAGAAACACAGGAAATAATCCTCGAAATTCCACCCTTTCCTCATGTCACCTACATTTAACGGTCTGCAACATCTCTGAGTTGCTGGATGTCTTCTGATAAACTGCCACACTGACTACTCAAATGTTGGGGAAAATATTTACAACCATTTAGGCAACTCTGTCTAAAGCCACCTACTGAGGTTTGATGGGCTGCCGTAACACGCTGATCCCTGCAAAGGTGTGGATGCACTGCAGGAACAAGCTGTCCCAGACACGAAGATCCACTTGCATCGCTCTGTGTGGCTGTAGAGGTTACAGAGAGAACTGGTTTACTCTACTTACTCTACTTTTACTGAGAACCAGTTTATTCCTACGGCTTTCAAGGTTTGCACATATCCTGCGTGGACAAAAGTTTCAGGCTGTGACAGTTGCCTGGAAGAAGTCTCAGTCGTCAGACTACAAGAGGAAGAAATACATCATTTCCTTCACTAAAATAAAGAAGACACCAAGTTCTCATGCTTTGGAAAGCACTCAGGGGATGACGGCTGCTGGAAGCACTAAGGAAAAACAATAGCTAGTGGTTTCTGCAATATATATACATTAAATATATATAGACACACACATATAAATATATATACATAGAGAGCAAAAATACCACCACAAATCCCTATAGTCTTACTGCAAATGAAATGCACAGAAATCAGATTGGGAGACCTCAATACCATTTGCAGTCTGTGACTGAGGGAACAGTTCATATTAAACACCACAAGCATTTTGTTAAGCAGTAGAATTAGGCATCTTCTCCCCACTCAAATGTCGTATTCAACAACCTAAAACTCCTCTGTTTTTTTCCATTTCGACCTCTGCATCATTTACACAACTGGGATGAGAGATTCTCTTTCATAATTATGTTGCAAGAGCAAATACATTAGCATTTGTGAGGCTGAGATAACAGGTAATTGGGTGTGTTAATTCAAATTATTTTCACCTTTTAAAAAACCCAAACCTAACAGTCTTTCTATCCTTTTACATAACTCTCAAAACTGATTTCCTCCTCACAGTGATCTTAATACTAATTAAATGAGCTTTTGTCTTCCAACACCAGTAAAGATTAAGTACCACATAACCCAGCTGCAGCAAAGCCTCATGCAGTCCAATTTAACCCGCGAGCTGGTTCCCAGCTGGCATCCACACACACTTCTCCTTCAGCCCCACCACATTATGGTGGGCTGCTAACTAACGGAGCTATTCAGCAGTGCTTTTGCATCTTGGACTCAACCGATCTGCCCAGTCAAGCATGGAAAATACAAAGGGAAAGTCAGGAAACGCATTATATTCTAAATAATCCATCATTTGGGACAGTGGAGTCAGAGCACTGTCAATGGACTCGCCAACCAAGCAGCAAAGATCCAAGTTCCTTTCCTCTCTGCTGGGATATGAGAACTGCTGCCGGTAGAAAAGCGCGACGACCCCAATTTCCATGCTCAGGTAAGTGTCCCTTATCCTAAGAGCTGCTGAATGCGCATGCTCTGCTCGCATGGCTTCTCTGAGAGACACAGATGCAAGAGTACATTTAATCGTTTTCCTGAATCAGACCCCTGGAGCCATCAATATCTCACATATGTAATTATAAATCATGAGTCTTGCAACTGAAGCGCAATCAGCACATCTAGCCATAAATCTTCCAGATATCAGCAATTTCTCCAAAGCTGCTTTTTGACAAAACCTGATGCAGCACAAACTCAGTAAGTCAGGCAGCAGAAACCGCTGGCGTTGAGGCTCGCAGCCCACCAGTGCTGCAGCACTGGACAGGCTCCAGACCCCGATATGTCCCAAAAACTGATGCTCTGCCCTGTGGGAAACGAATCATTCATGGAGACCATGAGAAGGTCAATCCCACCCTGGGATAACCCAAGTCCAGATCAGGTCCATCAATCTGCAATTTGACAGCATTTCCAAAGACCTTTTTCGGACTTTCCAGAGAATATGGAAAGCGTCAGCTTTCCTCCATTTTATGATGATGCACAGGTTTTCTGGACTCTCAGTAAATTCTCATCAATGTAAATCATTAATAACAAAGGACTGGAGAAATCCTGGCTACATCTCCTAGAGCAAAGCACGTCCAGATATGTCATGTAAGCATGTATTAATTTATATGCACACATTAGCACCGTCTGAACCAGGAAATCAAAACATCTCTGCAAGAGCTCGTGCTGATGAGGACCAGGCTGATGATGACCGTTTCAAATGTCACTTACTGCCTGCCGCTTCTGTGAGAACTGATTAGGACATGATACATGACGCTGTAATCACAATTTTATCTTCTGGGCAGAGACAGTCAGAGGAAGGCTGTGAGCTTGGCAAGTAGAGGCTAGCTGTGAAACGCATGCAAAACGGACTGCTAAGATTCAGGGTGCCTTGGTGCAGCAGGATTTTAAATGTTAATGGAAAGAAAATACAAAAGAAGATGTATTACAGAATCCAGGTATTACACCAGCGTCCCTTCTAGGTATTAAGAGACTATTTCTTCTAGGGAAATTATTGGATAAAGCAGGAGCCTGGAGCCAGTTTGAGACTGGGCCATATTTTAGACGTGCTTCATGCCATCATCTTTCTTTGCCTGGATAATTATATCTTGTGAATTATCCATGAGAGAAAATTGCCTCTGAACGGATTCACACAGCTGTCTGTCTCCAGACTCCACTGCCGAGTATTGGGTAGGGGCTGTGGTAGCAGCGCTCACCAGCACATGGAGCACCTCTTTCGGGCAGGGGAACTTCTCTTGGGGCTGCCGTGACCCCATGCACCCAGAGAGTAAAACAGGAATAAACTGCTTCACTTCACTCCAACGCTTTTACCCTAAAAAGCCTCTAAAAAACTAATGTACCTCTGTGTACTATAATTTCAGAATTTCCTCTAATCCCATGCATAATTACATGGAGCATTGCACTGGTATCCTTCTCATGCAAATATTGCTATAAAGTGCATAGTTTTCATAGCATTATATGACAAAAAAATAACTGTAGTCATTTATTTCTGGTCTATATGTGGTTACACAACATAATGCAATGAGACAGTATTTTTCATTAGCTTTTTGTTGTGGACACCACCCATTTATCTTCCTCATAATCCTTCCCCCAGTGCATGTTAACAATGTTATTTTAGCAAGCTGTTTAATTATTTAACATCGCCAGGAGGCAGCTGGGTTTGTTACAGAAGCCCTTTCAAAGACCAGGCATTGGGGGCAGTGCCCTTCCGACCCTGGATCCCTTTCACCCACACAACATGACCTCAAGCAGCCACGTCCATGCTACAGATGTCATTAACAAAACCAAAGTGGAAGTGACCAAGGCCAGGTTGGACGGGGCTTTGAGCGGCCTGGGCTGGTGTGAGGTGCCCCTGCAATGGCATGGATGGACTGGACTGGATGAGCTTTAAGGTCCCTTTCAACCCAACCATTCTGTAATTTTATGATTCTATGATCATTTATCAAGAGCAGTCAACATGGACTCACCAAGGGGCAGTCATGCCTGACCAATCTGACAGCCTTTTATGATGGCTTAACAGGTTGGACTGACGAGAGGAGGACAGTGGATGTGGTCTACCTTGACTTCAGCAAGGCTTTGAACACCGCCTGCCATGACACCGTCACAACCAAACTTCAGATGTGTGGATTAGATGACTGGAGAGGAAATGGCCTCAAGTTGTGCCAGTGGAGGGTTAGATTGGAGAAGAGGGAAAATTTCTTCACTGCAAAAGTGGTCAAGCACTGGAAGGGGCTGCCCAGGGAAGTGGCAGAGTTACCATCCCCAGAGGTTCAAGAAGCACATTGATGTGGCACTTCAGGACATGGTTTAGTGGGCATGGTGGTGTTGGGTTGACAGTTGGACTTGATGATCTTAGAAGTCTCTTCCAACCTTAATGATACTGTGATTCTGTGACTGGAGAGAGTCCAGCACAGAGCCACTGAGATGATGAGAGGACTGCAGCGTCTCCCAGGCAAGGAAAGGCTAAGAGAGCTGGGGCTGTTCAGCCTGGAGAAGAGGAGACTGAGGGGAGATCTCATTAATGCTTATCAGTATCTCAAGGGCAGGGGTCAGGAGGATGGGATCAGATTTTGCTCAGTTGTGCCCAGCAACAGGACAAGGGGCAGTGGTCACAAACTGGAACACAGGAGGGTCAACTTAAACAGAAGGGAAAACTTCTTCACTGTGAGGATGACAGAGCCCTGGCTCAGGCTGCCCAGAAAGACTGCGGAGTCTCCTTCTCTGGAGACATTCAGAGCCCACCTGGACGCGTTCCTGTGCGATCTTCTCCGGGTGACCCTGCTCTAGGAGGGATGGGACTGGATGATCTTCCAACCCCTACTGCCCTGTGATTCTGTGATCACAACATGCATCTTTGTTGCTGCCACTCGAGTATCTTTATAAGCCTCCTCTCACCTCTATTTCATTGTGGGGCCAGTCCTGTTTAACATCTTGAT
>NW_010172324.1:0-8382 GCF_000695765.1 Mesitornis unicolor | reverse complement strand
GACCTGGCACCTGGCCTTGTTGAAGCTCATATAGTTGTCCTCAGCTCATTGATTCAGCCTATCCAGGTCCCTCTGCAGAGCCTTCCTACCCTCAGACAGATCAACACTACCTCCCAACTTAGTGTCATCTGCAAATTTGCTGAGGGTGCACTCAATCCCTTCATCCAGATCATTGATAAAGATGTTAAACAGGACTGGCCCCAGAACAGAGCCCTGGGGAACACCGCTTGTGACTGGTTGCCAACTGGATTTAGCTCCTTTCACCACAACTCTCTATGCTCGGCCATTCAGCCAGTTTTTAACCCAGCAAAGCGTATGCCTGTCCAAGCCATGCCCAGACAGCCTCTCCAGGAGGATGCTATGGGAGACAGTGTCAAAGGCCTTACTAAAGTCCAGGTAGACAACGTCCACAGCTTTCGATCATTCCTATCCCCTCCTATGACAAAGAAACTCTCTACTGTGATGTTAGTAGTAAAAATGCAACTATTCCCACCCATTGAGCAATTTTACAGTTATCTTAGATTAAGAAACAATACCTCAAATTAGTTCTAGAAACTGAGATTTGTAGCACCTAGCTGAAATCCTTACAGGAGTCTTTGACTAGAATAACGCTTCTTCACTGAGTGCTTCTGAAAGGCTAATAATAAGCAGCTTAAATTTCAACAGGCTAAGTACTTTACATCACATATTGGGAAACACATTTTATGCTAAAATATGAAGGGAAGCTGTGAAAATGGCTCAATTTTAACCTGTGGAAGAAACAAGTATTAAACCTGCTGCTACTACCTTTTCCTCTTCTTCTCTTCCTCTCACCCTTACACTGGAGTTCTCTAACTTAATGCTGGTTATATGAGTTTTGGAATACAGAATTGAGCTCTGAATTCAGCTTTGATGGGTAATTAGTTTCTATTCCTCCATATTCAGTCATTAGATTTTGGATTTAAAAAAAGTACAAATGAATAGATAGCAACTGTGAGCCAGAGCTTTGGCTAAGTACAGGTGAGATCTAATGTTCTCAAAACTTCTCCAAAACAAATTATGTTAAAAATACCTTCTTTTAAAATAGCTCCTTTTTGTTTTGGGAGATTGAGATGGATGTTCTGGCAGGTGGGGTTTTTTTACTGACTTTCTTTCCGGAAATGCAATTTGTATTTCTGTAGAGACAAGACAGGAAAGACCTCTAGAAGTTGAGATTGGCAAGTGACATTTGAAAATAAGAAGTAAATTTTAATAATGAAAAATATTTTAAAATAAATGGAAATTAGCCTTTTAAAACAGTTTTTACTGACTTAGAAGAGAATGTAAAATAAATTGGAGTAAATGTCAGAAACCTAGCTGAAGTAGAGATACTTTTTGTGAGCTTGATAGTATGGCCCTCTTAGGAACAATAGCATACCTCATTGCACTGATATAATAGAACCAATACAAAGATACAGTATTGGAGTTAAAGGATTATTTAAGTTGTGTGTAAAGTTTGCGATGGATTTCTATACACAGGATTTGAAATCTATGCTGTTGACAGCAATATTAATGTTGGAAAGTATTACAGATTTATAATCTTTGACAAAGTTACAAGATCGAAAATAACACAGTTATGTTTGCATCCATCGTACACTGTGTCATGTAACTGAAGGTTCCTTGCACTATCATAGTATTAAAGCTATTGTTTTAATTATTGGTTACATGAACAAATACTGCTTACTGATAAAAAACCTTAATTTCGTAAAACTAAAAATTGGTCATGTCAAAAGTTCCACTTTCCACATTTGATTGTGTTTAAAATATTTTGCCTGTAACAGAGATCAGAGATACTAGCTATACCTTCTACTTTGTGTATAGATATTATCGAAAAGTAAAATTAACTTTATGGATTTATTTCTGTTATTATGATCCTTATAGAGCTACAGCTAGGATTAGTCTTTTCCCAAGGCTGGCTATTTTGTTTATGTTGGTGGGCTTTTTTAGTTTTGGTTTTCCTTAGGGGGGTAGTTTTTGTAGAATTTTATGACTATTAATTACATAAATAAATTAAACTGTAGAGTTATTACATGTTTTAACATTAACTTTACAGGAGTATCTTCTGTATAGTTGAATCCTGCTTCTGCAAATACAAATATTTGAAAATATGCTTTGTTTTGGAAATATTATTCAATGAATCGACCAGAGGCTCAAGTTAAGCATATACATATTATCTTTCCTATGCTGGATTCATAGAACCATAGAATTGTAGAATCATTTAGGTTGGAAAATATCTTTATGATCATCAAGTCCAGCTGTTAAACTAATACTATACTCCACTAACCACACTAAACCATGTACCTAATAAAAAATTTTTCCTAATATCCAATATCCTCCCCTGGTGAAACCTGAGGTCATTTCTGCTTGTCCTATCACTTGTTACTTGGGAGAAGAGATTGACCCCCACCTTGCTTCAACCTCCTTTCAAGTAGTTGTAGAGAATGATAAGGCCTCCCCTGAGCCTCCTTTTCTTCAGCCTAAACAACTACAGTTTCCTCAGCTGTTTCTTATAAGATATATATGGAAGAAAAATGTTAAATTTATCCAAAATGAGATGATAACATTTATTTACCGGGTCTTTACTTTTTTAGTACAATGTATTTAGCAAGAAAATGCTACCACCTGTTACAATAAGGTTGCAAGAACATTTTCATTATAAAAGTTCCTTTTTACATGCTTATAACTTGCTGAAACATTCAGGTTTTTGAGGTAAACTTATGCATTGCCCAGAGGAAATAAAAGAAAGATTGTTGAAATGGATTGCATTTCATAAGGATGAAAAAAATATGTTCTCCAGGCATGCCATGCAATAACCATAAATTTATGAGTAATGCTTTTAGTGGTTTTGACCCCAGGTTATTTGAGGAAACTGATCTTGAAAGATTAGAAAGAGTTTTGTTTTCATTTTATTCTGAATTGTATCATGACAGCATACAGTTATTTGTTAGGTAGCGTTAGACTATGCATATTGACTAATGCCATTGACTAACTTATTTAAAATATAAGTAAGAATGTTTCCTTTTTGTAATGATCACTTGTAGGACAAGTTACCTAAGGTCCTTAGACAGTGTCAAAGTATGTGTTCACATTCTTTCTGAGCAAAATCGTACATTTCTAAAACGTATTCCAATCTTTATCTATTCTTTCAGAAATAAATATCTGCCATTGTTCACATCTGCTGAGAATTAAGAGCAACTTTTGAGCTTCAGACTCAACAGACTTGATTTCATTGACACTTAGTATTGCAACGAACTTCAAAACAAAATGCAGGGAGCTTCATCTCTTTATAACACAAATTTCCTCACCTGTAAAGAAGGGATGTTAAAGTTTTA
This sequence comes from Mesitornis unicolor, assembly GCF_000695765.1. Lineage (NCBI taxonomy): Eukaryota > Metazoa > Chordata > Aves > Mesitornithiformes > Mesitornithidae > Mesitornis > Mesitornis unicolor. The sequence goes on along the minus strand of NW_010172324.1, from coordinate 5,032 downwards.
AAGCTTTTCTACAAGAGATGTGAACTTTCTGTGATAGCACCCATGGAAATACTTAGATGACTGAAAACTGTTTACTCAAATCACACTCCTGTAGATGGAAATAAATCCATGTGTAGTCTAAACTTCTTTAAACAAATTAATTAGGTACTCAAACAGAGAAGTTCTGAATACATGGAATGCACTACAGGACCACAAAAAAGTAGATGTGACCTACAGACAAAATAGTTCACAATCCTGAGTAAGCAACTCTGAGAAGGTAATTCATATTTAGAGTATACTTTGAGCAAAACTATCTTCTGGACACAAACAGAAGTCACAAAGCAAGAGAGTAAAAAGGAAAACTGTCTAGGTAGTTGGAAAAATAACGGTGGACTAATGAAAAAATGGACTGAAAGGTGAGGTTTCTAAGAAACCCATCTCAGAACTGTCACAGGGGAAACACTTGTTGCCCAGCAGGAAGAACGAAAGAATCTTGAAAAAAAAAAAAAGCATCAGCTGGGTTATTCAGTACAACTTCCATGACTTCTTAGGATTATGTGGATGTGCTCACCAGACACATTCTCTGATTTTCTAAGATTTTTAAGATTGTATCCTACCTTTGCTCTCTTCTGATGGCATATTTATGATGTTTTCTTTTATGTGTTTGGTCTTTTTTTCTAAAGATCTTCATGTTTTTGGGGGAAAAAGAGGGTTTTTTCTGTGACTATAGCAAGCGAAAGAAAGGTTTTCTAATCCTAAAGGCAAGATTTATGTTGGCAAAATAGCCTAAAAGCCTCTGAAGCTTAATGTCTAATGTAAGCCAGTCATTAGGGCTCCTTTTATCATCAGTGGTGAGGGATCTATCTGATTTTGGACAGAGTTCTGAAACCAGGGAGATAACTTCCCTTGTAGAGAGCTTGCCATTGACTGAAGAACATTGTGACTAGATGACACATTTGGGGACAACTGGGGACACTCACTATCATGATGGTGAGCATATCATAGAGACCAGTAACGAGAATCACATTGCTATGGTGATGGAACTGTGTATTGCAACTGCTATAATTTTCTAACTGTAACTTACATTTATATTATGTTTTCATTGTATCACTCTGTTAAATCAGAAATCCTATGTAATATCAACAATCTTCAGATAAGTAAATCTGATATTAAACATTATACATACCCATGTGGAATACCTAAAACAGCCTGGTTTGAGAGAATTGGACTCTGACACTGGGTTAGACAGTATCAGCTTTTTTAACCTTTCCTTACATAAGAGACATTCTAGTTCCTTAACCAGAAAATGAAGGAAACAACAGTGAGGATCCAACCTCTCATATACAGTGCAGACCAACAATGGTGGGTGAGACAGAGACCTTCAGTCTTGTCTGTGATGTCAGTTCTCATCACAGAAAAAATACTTGAGATTTAGGAGATGTGTAGACACTGATAGTACCACAGTATGTCACATAGACACAATGATAAGCAGAGAATGCTTCGGCATTCAAAGAGCCAACTTTGTAGTTGTCTGAGAGGAGCTAGCACAAAACTAGCCACAGTAGCTGCAAACTGATCCTAGTGGGTTGTTATCACCCTCTGAGGCCTTGCTATCTGTCTTTCAGTAAGTCTACAGCTGGTAGGATCATGTTGAAGATTACTGAATCTGCCTGCCAGTCTGCCTGTCCGTGTCTCACCCACATCACCAATACTGGCTGCACTGTGGAAGTTTCTGCTCAAGGTAGTCTTCCTAGCTTCATGTGATGGGATTCACATTCTCATTTGATGTTCTCTGCTATGCCTCTCGCAGCCCCTACCTATATTCTTTTGCAAGCCCTTAAGAGACATGGTGGTTGGCTCTAATGGTTACAGCATATGAGATTCTACATTTCCCATGAGTGAGACCAGTGGGGCATACTCTGAAGATCTGTGGTAGCAAGTGTAGCAAATAATGCTTACCCACTAGGATCTTATGCCACAGCCTTCTCTAGTAAAACTATGGGCTATACACTGTCCTTAGTCAGCACCCTCAAGGCCAAGATTTTCCCAATCAAATCTATATTTGGATGGTTGACTGCACAGTGATGAATTGGAAAGACAGACTGAATGCCACAGTCATCAATCAGCTGTATGCGCAATCACTGCCAGATGTGCAGCCTGGGCTGAGGACACTGGCAAAACATTTCATTAGCAATGGATGCAGCAGACTTCTTTAATTTCACCATGGCCTCACTCCCATCCCATAACCTGATAGTAGAGAAAGGAGAGAAATGCATGTGTCCCCCTGTGACCATTGGGCTCAGAAAGTGTTCTGTTTCAGCCTTCATAAACAATAAAGCTTCTCCAAATATCTTGACACTTTTATCTGATTGTGCAAAAGTCTTTCACTAGACTTCAACATTTATCATGATGAAATGTTGCATGTCCTCTATACAGGCTGTGTAGGAAAGATTTCAGCATGAAAAAATGAGTTTGTTTCATAGAAGTATTATGTTGATTGGATTCCTTTGAGTTAGAATGAAATTAATGTAAATTACCAGAAATATGCAACATTAATGCAACATTAACTTAGATCTCATTTGATTTCTACATTTTACTAAGTTCCATTCTGTTTTTATATAGTTATTTTCTGTAACTTCATTTATAATTATTTTAATATTAGCTTTGTGTATTTCTCTAAATTCTTAAGGAAAGCAAGATAATTATGTTATAACTCTGTTAACTCCTTACAATAAACAAAGCAACACATTCACATAACACAGAAGTTTTAAAACATTTTAATCTGGTGAATGCTGTGACATTTGAAGGTGTGTATGAACGACTTTCTGTACTCACCTGTATCATGTGTTATACACCCACATTATGTACTATAAGACCTATCATCCTAAAAATGATGGTCTATGGGTCTACTCACTACACTATGAATGCCGTAGACCAGAAAAAATTTTTCACCAGGAAAGGGTAATCATAATAGTAGGTCTGCTGCCTCAGTTGTGAATCTGGGTTACAAGAACTAATATAAAGCAGCTTCAGGAGCACTGCTTCTTACGAACAGGCAAGACAGCTGCGTTTATCTCATAAAATAGGGCAACATTAGTCCCATATGCCTTACAAGGTAAGAAATGGTACAGTTATGATATCAGGTAGAGAGTGAAAATTGTGGGTAACTTGAGCAATAGTTTTGCAGACTTCTGAAAAAAATTTTTGGAAACTTACGAAAAGTCAACTATCTTATATTTTGTAATACTTAGTGATTTTTTTTACTAAATTTTTTTTCAATTACACTTATACATGTTAGTGCTTTATATCAGTGGAAATCAGAAAAGATTCAAGAAAACTCTGAAGATACATTGCTTGAAGAAACTTTCCAATTATAAAAAGCTTTGCCATTTTAAAACGGGTGAAGTTAAAAATAATTAATTCCCTTCAAAGATGAATGTGAAACAATGAAATAGCTATTCTGGTCAGTAAGAATGAGCAAAGTTCTCTGTTTTATCAACTTAAAAAATAAAAAATAATTGTTGATGGGTAGCAGTCAGACTAAAATTAGATAACTTGCAGTTATTATTATTTAACACAAAATATCTAGTCAGAGATAATTGTCATCTTCTGTACTTTCTCTAACCACATAATAAACGATAATTATCTGTTCCTCATTGAGAATTATTTTAATCTACCTTTTGACCAATAACAAACTTCCATCATTGATTTCTAGCATATTTTGCAGTACATCATAAAAAAAACCCTCAACCTATTTGACCCTGGAAATTACTATAGCCATTTAGAAAGAATTTATACTATAGATTCTCTACTTCAATACCTGAGTCAAAGATGCTATTTTTTTCTTTCCCTTATCTTGAGAAGTAGATTAGATAAATTAATTTCCTGTACTGTTGCTGTAGTTCTAATTATTTATCAGTGTGCAATTCACTTACAAGTTGTAGCTTGGACTGAAAGCGATCCAGTAAAGGATACGAGACAAATTTTCCAAACTTTAATTCTAAGCTATAATTGCAATCACTGATCTGTTTATTTTGCTTAAAGAGTTGAAAAGAAATGGGATGGCATGTCCTTAAATCCCATTCCTGATTGCATACTGTATGACAGAAGATAGGGAAGGGAAAATTGGAGGAAAAATTGTAAGCTTTAAGTGCAGGTTTGAGGAGAAAGAGCTTAACTCAGATAGAATGAATTAATGAAAAGCAGAAATTACTGTAAACCTTATTAATTCAATGAATTGGAAAAGCTTCAGTTATATTAAAAATCCTTGTATCAATTAAGTGAATCAAGGCACTAAAAGACAATATTTCCCTGAGAATCAGTTTGCAAAGAAATAAATATAATAAGAGTTTTAAATGTAATTACTGCATTCTTCCCCCACTGAGCGTATGAGTTTACAGTTTGTCTATTAAATATGATCTCTAAAGGAACTAAGTTATGCAGTGTCCACATTACTAACAGTATATGTTTTAGAAACTTTCAGTAAATGTAAAAAAGAAGAAAAGAAAGCTTAGGATTTAATGTAATTATTAACAACGACTGAATAATGTAGGTCCATTTTGCTGAACTCGAGGAGCAAGGAGCCTTGTAATACTTGATACAGCAGTTTCGTAATAGTTCAACTGGAAAGAAGTTATTTTCTTCCCTGTAGGTTAATCTGCACAAGAGAGAACTGCAGTTATACTCTGCAAGAAGAAAGAGGATGTAGGATTTTTCTGTCCTTTTTATTGCAAGTTACCTTATATCGCCAAGGTAAACATATACAATTCTGATTTTGGGAAATGAATAAGAATCTACACTGGGACATGCAGTAGGATAGAGGACTGCTAATCTGGTATGAGAGAATGATGCTCTGAGAGGCTAATGAAGCCTTTTACATGGGCAGCACACAGGTGATAGAAGAGATGCACATTAAAGGCCAGAGCAGAGAGGGAACGGAAATCCATAACAGATTGCAAAACAGATGTAAAGCACGAAGAATGCATAATGTCTGTGCTTTTGGAAAAAATGTTAGGACTACGACATGAAATCACAGAATCACAGAATCACAGAA
>NW_010172323.1:60155-84102 GCF_000695765.1 Mesitornis unicolor | reverse complement strand
TAATATAATGTAATATAATGTAATATGATATGATATGATATATCGTTAATAAAATAGTGTTAAAACAATACTTATAGGTAAGAATGCTCTATATTTAAAACTGGCTTAACTGTAATATGAGGAATTTTTCTGTACTAAGCTGAAGTTGTACACAAAATTCTATTGTATTCCACTCTTCCTTAGAATAAAGTTCAACTATAAGACTTTAATCTCATCACTTCCTGCACTGCTGAAGATTTTTCTGAAAGTCTGACAGTCTTCTGACTTGCATTGAATTCCCAGAAGAGTTATTTCTGAGAGGCATGATCTATTGGAACAGTGCATACATCTGTTTGTAAAATCTTTCACTAGAAGTACTCTTAACTTTTTTTTTTTTAAAAATCTTTGAATTACTTCTTCACCTTGATTTTGCAAACTGTAATTTTCTTTGTGGAAAAGCAGACAGAAGATGAGTGTCATAGAAGTGCAGCAGTGTGTTCTGTGAAGCTGTGAAACATGGATAGCTTTCTTCCTTGAGATCATATATATATATTTATATATGTGTGTGTGTGTCAGAAGGGGAATTTACACAGCTCCATTTGTTTCTTGTGCTGTTTGTTCTCTGTAAAGAATGTCATTTGTTTTGAAATTAGCCTTTTAATTCTTGTATGAGGTGAACATAGTTTTGTGTTATGAGATGCATCACAGGAAAGATCTAAGCTGATTTGGACTTCCCCCAGGGCTATAGTCTAAAGATAGAGCAGCAGACAGGTATTCCTCAAGGGACTTAAAATCTATATAAGAATGATAGATGGAGGAAAGTTAAGGGTAGAAGAAGAAAAGAGACTTCTGTGGATGACATAACTAACAAAGGCTAGTCCTTAACATCTCTCTGTAATATCTAGTATCTTGTCTGACATTTAAAACATAATTGGGTATTCTGTCAGAGGCAGCAGTAATAAGATTTTTTTCTTGAAGCCACTACGGCCTTCATGAAACTTTAGGGATTGTGATAACTTTAGAGTCTACTCTCTGTCAGATGTGTTAGATATTGGCCAAGGAAATTTCTGTGATGTAAACTTCATTTTCTTAGGAAACCCACTCAAAGAAAAGGTAAATGTCTTACCTAGTGCCTCCCAGCAAGAAAACAGTAGCCCTGGGAGGTTTTACAATGTCTTCTGTTGCCCAGATCCATTCTTTTTCCTGCAGAGTCCTGTGCTACAAGGCCAAAGTCATAATCTGACCCTTCCTTTCCAAGTACTACTTGCTTTCCTTAGATTAGAACAACATACATTATTTGTGTTTGAAAAGTTCTGATAACCCCAATATTTCTCCCCAAGCTTCTTTCTGAATTTGATGTCACTTGCAACATACTGAGAAACTTTTTTACTGTTTGTCTGCAATTAATTAACTTAATTGATCGTCTTCTTTCTCTTTCTGTCTTTCATCTACTTGCATTCTTTTTCATCTCACTTTATTTAATATCAATTTGAAGGAATGAAAAAGATATAACAGTATTAGTGTGAATGGTCAGAGGAACACAGGAATAGATCATCATATAAGAAACAGAATATGGAATATGTCGCATCTGTGTTTGCTAGTTGACCTGCCAGTATACTGATAGACTAATCAACTGAGCTGGCTTGATTTGGTGAGATTTTGAGCACTCCTAAGTAACAGCTACTACCATGATCACATGGAGCAGAAATGAACCCAAGAAGTCCAAAGTAATGTGATATATGGAATCCCTAAATGTGAAATTTGATTCTCAGTGGCTATTTCTGTTGTAGCCATTCACATCTGCACAGTATGGCTGTAAAAATGTTGTCAAATCCCTGTGACCAGAGATGAAACTGGGAAGGAGGAAGAAGCCCCAGCTGCGTCTGTTAAAGGAAAAGTCCCAGTAGGCCTTAGCAGTGTGAAGTCCATGGTAGGTTGGTGAGCACTGAAACATTTCTGTCTTACTCTTCTATCAGCTTATAGAAATACTGGCAGTATCACTGCAGGAGTTCATGAGCCCTTTTCTGTAGGTATTGTGCTGGTAGTCTTTAGCAGCAGTAGTGCTGGGTGTCACCACTGGGAGATGTGTAATGGCAGGTACTGCTTCTGAGAGGCAGCATCTCCCTAGGCTTTAGGCAGACATCACTCCAAGTTTCTCAGGTGGTGGAGTAACTTCAGTTCGGAGCCAGGGTTTAGAATGGAAGTCCTAGAGGCTGGAGCATTAGCTTCAGGATTTAGAAAAGCCAAGCTGTATTCCTCAGACTCCCTGTGTGACTTTGGACAGGATACTATTCCCATCTGCACCTCCGGTTCCTATCTGTAGAGAGAGGTTGCAGCTTAGGGGTATGGCAAGTACTTCTGCTTGTGAGGAGCATGGAAGTCAGATTCAGAACATATAGTGGCAGACAAACGTCTGAAATATACGTTGTGTCCAGTGAATCCTTAGTGCTACTCAGGTTACCTCACTACAGATGTAGATACTGGCTTTGCTCCAACTGCTCTGTCAGCTGTAAAGCGCAACTTCTCCACACCTTTTCCTCCCAAACACTTGGATGGGTGACTTACTAAGAGGCAACCAAATCAGCTTGAGGCAGAAGCTGTCCAGAACAAAGAGGGAGTAAAAGATCAATTTGGAGTTCAAAGTGTAAGGAACTTTATCAGGAGCAGAGCATAGGAAGTGGACGGTTATAAAGTCCATGTTCCTCTGATGGGCAGTGCAGGTACTGCAATCCCTAGCTGCTGCTTAGAAATACACAGCTTTTAAGAGATCGGAAAATTCACTGTTCCATAAATATGGATGAGACAGGGAGGAAGCTCTTGTTTATGCTGCTCTAATTATTCACTTTTCTGCAGCAGTTGCTGATTTGATGGATCATAACAGCCCTCGCAGTCGATAGGAATAGATAAAATGTTGCTGAGGAAAGAGGAGTTAGCACTCAGTAAAACTGATGGCTGTATCTGAAGATATTGCAGAGAGAATCCTCACTCTTCCAAGAATGAGCTTTCCAAGACAAATTTCAGTCTACATCAGGAGTAAGACTTCTTGCAAAATGGCTTACTATTTCTTTGTGAAACTAAAATGGAGCTTTGAACATTCTACCTGAAGTTTCTGTGTGTTCTTATAATCCAGTCAAGAGAGAAATACTTACTTTCTTTTTTTTCATTCGCTACCAGCTGAAAAGAGAAAATCAGTTTTCCTGTAATGCCCTTTTGTCCCCCGCGTACTTTGCTGCGCGCACATCCTTTCTGCACCCCCTCAGTGCTATTCTGCTGTCTGATCTTTTGAAAACAGCAAGTGGCTGGGGATTAAACTCAAAGCCTGACATTGTGCTGAGTGAATCGATTAGCAGATAACACCAGCTGCCTTCAGTAACTGATGTACGTGAAATTTGTCGTGTGCTAACTCCAAAGGATCTGAGTGACAGTAATGAGTTATGTTGCTATACCTTCCCAAAGCCTGACAGTTGCTTTGCAAACACAGTAATTGGAGAGCTACGTATTGAGCACTAATAGTGAGGAGGCGGGGATGCAGAAATTGTCAAGGTTCTTGGGGTTACTTACTTTCCTAAGAAATGGTGTTTTTCTTATGCCTGTCAATTTCCCTCATTGAAAGAAAAATCAAATCCTGGCTATGACTCAACAGTAGACTGAATAAATTAAAAATAAATGGCATCCTTATCACTGAATTGCAGCGACTCTGAAAGACATGCTAGGAGTAGCACATAGTGCTCACATTATAGTGTTCTCTTCTTGGGTGATGTGGGAAGCAAAAGGATTTAGGGAAAATAATCGTCTTTGTTTACAGTGATGTCAGGTTAATAAAGCTTTTAAGCATATTAGTGTACTATGGGTACTATTTAGGAGAGCAATTTCCTCAAACACACATACACTTTTATAAATAAATATAAATATGTAAAAAAAATAGAAGTATAAGTAAGCAGACAGTTGGTTCTAAACCTAAAATAATTTTTATCTCCACCAAAAGAAATAGAATTGTGGAAGGCTTGTACCGAAGCCTATCTTTAAGCAGATGAAAGGAAATACTTCCATTTCAGAGCATAATGTCATTCTAGGGGAGGGCTTGCCATAGGAATATGAGACATATTCTGCGGTGGAGTTTTTCTTTAAACAAATAAACAATGAACTAAATAATTGTAGGACAAAGGACCTCTTGAAAACTACAGGAAAACTATGCTAGAACAATAACTCAATATAGTGCTCCAGAGCTCAATCTGATTAGTTTTCTTCATTACACAGCCAGATAGGTGCTTCTGGTTTTTTCTGTTTTGGAAGGATTTCAAAGTCATTTTATCAAAGACAGGATTTTGAATGAAGTCTGATTCTGAAATAAAAGCCTGAGATGAACAGTCGCCAAGTGAAAACAACTCATAATCACAGACTTACTTTCTTTCCTGATTTAACTGAACTGACATGAAATGACATTAAAGGTAATGCTAAGCACAATCTTCATGGCCTTGTTCCCTGAAACACAAGACGACTCTTAAACATTTCCCTCTCTTCCTCACCCAGGCAGTATTTCCTCAGAGTCCATAGATTTGTAATTACAGACTCTCTATGATTGCTTTCCTGGGCAAAGCTGGACAAATTCTTAGTACCTGTAACCATACACTCTTTTTTCCCCCACTTCATTCAAGAACTCCATCTCTTTCAGCCTTTATGTCTCTAGAGGAGCTGGCCAGAGCTGAGAACAGCATCCCACACAAGGTTCTTCATGCCATGTGTATTGGTGTTAACATCTCCCTCTCTTTACTGAAAATGCATTCATAGACACACATCCAGAAAGCACACTGGCCCTTGTGTCACATCGTTGTATCCCATTGCTGTCTGATGCTCTGTTTCCATCCTATCCCTGTTCACTGCTTTTTGAGAGCTCTTGCACCTACTCTAGGCATCTCCTTAAGGAGATTTGGCTTCATAATACCCTGTGAACATATCTTGTCAAGTACCAGATGTTAGAGGAGATGCTTGCATCAGAGTAGCAGAATGAGAAAAAGAGGAGAAGAGCTGTTGGCAGCTGAGGACCAACCTCAGCCAAGCAGGGAGCCTTGCATCCAGAAGCTGTGCCTACTTGCTTCATCTTCTCTAGCCATATCCCAAGTCACTGGTTTATGTTAGCCTCATTCCCACAGGGTGCTTGATCCCGCCTTCCTTGTTTGCCAGTTTTGGCTCTTCACACAGTGAACTGCAAGCAGAAGAGTTTGTGCCCATCAGTGCTACCTGCTGCTGGCACATGGGGCTGTCCCACCAGGGCACATGGCTGTTCATTGCCTAAGGAGGCTATAGGAAGAGCAGCTCCAAACATCTGCTTTACCCTGCTGCTCAGCTGCTTCTCAGCTGCCCCCATCTCCTACCCACATTTTCTTAGCTGCTGCTGCTTTTCTTAAAGCAAAATCAGTCTTCTTCCATATCTCAGGGGTATGCTTTTTCAATGACCACCAGTGAGTCATGGGGCCTCTGTTTTCAGCCTGTGCCCATATTTTCAAGACTTTTGCTGTTATCCTATGCCTAAACTGTGTTCCATAACAAGAAACACCAGAGAACAAGCTCTGAGTCACGCAGTAAGTTTCTAAAAGAAGTTGGTAAAAAGCCCAACAGACCAGGACTAGGACCTCACGCTGTGAGTATCTGACACAGTGAGCATAAGACGGGAGTGGCATGTTACTAGCACTGACAATACTACATTTACTGAGCCACTGGGTACAAAAAGGCTTACATAGTTATTAGTGTTTGGGTTTAAATCAAGGTAATATTAAAAGCTGTGTAGTGTAGTCCTCGTTTCATGGGTGCAACAGGCCTTTACTTTGGCTACGCTTCTGTATAACCTTGCATAAATCACTTTGTCCCCGAGTCTCAAAGGTCCTTGGTTCTTCATTATCACAGTGCTTTTATTGAATCCTGGCCCTCAATTAGGTTCTCTGTAGGAGATATCAAGATAACTTGATATCTTGATCCCTTGGAAATAGCCAAACAAAAAGCTAGGAGTTAGGAATGAAATGCAGAAGGCATCTTTTTATCCGTGCTCAGAATCCTAATGTTAATGTGGCCCTGGGGAGTTTTGTCTTGTTTTTTCTGTTATTAAATGAACAGAGAGAGAGAGAGAGAAAAAGGGAAATACCCTGCAACCTACAGTTACACACATATACTTGGGGTGTGGTTGTTGTGTACTGAAATAATTACCCAGTCTGATTCAAAGCAGAGGTCTGATTCCCCCTCCTGAGAGTAGCAGATTTGTGCTTGCTAGGAAACATTTCTCTCATTCACTTGTTGAGCCATTTACTGACACTGGTTGCATCAGTCTAAACCTGAGTGTCCATACTACAGGTGGATGGCAAGGGCACACTCATGGGGTAAATGGTTTGGCCCTTCATTGAATATCGTTTGAGTGCATATATATTTGTATACATGCAAAAGCATGCTCAATGAATACTTCAGAAAAAAATAGTTATTCTGAAGATCTTGCTCTCAAGAAAGAGAAAAGGTAATTTAGCGGCTTATTTAGATATAACTTCTATGCTCTATTGAGGGTTTTGTATGTACTCAACTAGAAGGAATACAGGTATTTAGGTAGAAATTACTGGCATCCAAAAGATGAACTAAGCATTTGGAAGGCAAGAAGGTTCCAAACTACCACTTCGTCTTGATTTTCATCTTTGTGTTTTCCATAAAAATGGCAATAGCACTCTCAAATTTGAGGGCTTTTATTAATCCTCAAAGCTCAGTCAGGATCCTTCATTGCACCCCTCTTTTTTTAATTAGATTGAGTTCTTCCCAGGATGGGAAAGAAACAGCTTCCAGAAGCAAGGCAGAATATGTGCTGGAGGATGGAATTGGTGTCAAGAAGAATGTAGTTTAGTAGTTTTACGACAAAGTAGTTTGGAGACATCCACCTTCCTTGGTTTACAGCCTATAGGCTTAAAGCTGAATCTAAGCAGGGATTTCTAGTGCCTGGCTGCAGAGGGAGAGTTACTGATATTTGGTTTAAGAGATGAAGTACCCCGTGTAGGGGCTCAGGACAATTAAGCAGGTCAGTGCCCAGGATTCAGGGTAGGCAGCACATTTTGTGTGAGGCCCTGCTAAAAACTAATTGGCAATACCTTCAGGAGGAACATTTGTAAAACTCCTTATCTCCTCAATGATATGGGCACATATAAGTATCCACAGTTAAGCACCAGGATAAGGGTAGGATTTACAACATATAATTTTCTCCAGTGTCTCTCACTCCTTTCCTTTGAGTGCTGATAAATAGTTTGGCCTTTCTTTGAAAGCATATACAGTTTGGGTGCAGCTCCATTGTAATATGAGTAAAGTATTCATCCAGGGAGCATGAGGCCTCTATTCTTGCTCCTTCTGAGGTCAAAAGTCTTGAAACTTCTTCCATTTCCCATGCCTTCACTGCTATGCTAAAAAAAAGTGCTTGAATGATTGCAAGGAAACACTGTACTAGGACTCATAGGGTCTTCTGTGGTACCCTGTGGTGGCAAAACTCCTTTCATGAGAGCAGAGGGGACCAGAGCTGCTGCCTGTTCGCTTAGAGCCAAGCTCTGATCCCCTCATGCTGGAGCTAATTGTACTACATAGGCCAACTCGCCGAGATGTCCTAGGCAATAACATTGGGACAGGGATTCTTTAAAGCTTAAAATATGTTATTCAAAATTCATAGCCAGAAATATTAAAACGAGCTTCTGAGAAACAGATTTTGAGCCTTGCTATTGTCTGTAGCCAAACTGTATTTCACTGGTTTCACTCCAGTGTGCTCTAATGACCCATTGTGTGGTTGGCCAGAGGTTTAAGTCTGCAGCTTTAATTCTACTTCTACTCTACAGCTTTATAGAATAAGTATATGGAAATAGCTATCATCTGCCTGATGCTTTTTTTTTGGGGAGGCGGAGGTGTGGGAAAGCTTTATTCTGAGAAGCAGACAGGTTTATCATCTCCGCTTCTAACAGAGGAAGGGGCTCCCCCAAATACACTAGGGTCTTGCAAGGACTTGAGAGACTTAAAAGGCCCATCTGAAATAGCATAGCAGCTTTAAGGAAAAGTTGGAATCTGAGATCCTCAGTGGAGTCTTTTTCAAAATCTCACAACCTTGACTCTTCTGCTCTAAGAAATGAAGGACCAACCAAACCTCTGGTGCAAGGAAGGGGGAGTTAGATTTCCAGGCCCATGGAAAGGGGCAGCTGACAGTGTGAGCTCTGTAAATATCTCTAGAGTACAACTGCAAATGCTGGAGACAAACTTTTCTCCACATATATGGTTGACCAGCTATATGAAGTGCTGTCAATGGCTCTTGCATGGCCTCCGATGGCAGGGACTGCAGCAGTTATTCCAAATTAGTAGCTGCTTTTCTTTAGCGTTTGACAATGAGGACTTTATTTACAAACAGGAATAAGCATTTCTAGAAATAGATGTGGTAGAGGTCCGACGGAAAGTTTTCTGTATCTCTGTGCAATTCAGATGCAGAACGGCTGCTCCGAGTCCAACCTCCCAACTCCTGTGTGAGTGAAGAGCTGGCTTTGATCTCTCATCAATAAACAAATACAAGAAAGGCTTTTTCAGGGGAAGGGAGCAGTCCTGTTTCCAGGTAACCACCTTCTTTCCTCATTGATCACTATGGAAACCTGATTCCCTCCTTCTGTTTCCTCTAAATGAGAAAGCATATTTCCCTGCCAGCAGAGAGGGGAATTCTTTGATTTCCTATTCCAGTCCTTGACTCTGCAATAGCAAAGGGTCACTTTCAATTCTAATGCGAGGCGCTTAAATTTCAGCAGTGTTGAAACAAACAGACACCCCAGGCAGTCTCGCAGCTGCTTCAAAATAGCCTGCTCAAAATACATTGAAAAGAAATGAAAGCCTTTTTTCTTAGAGAATTGTGCTATTAAGCACAAAGACGTGGACCACAATTCAGTTCCCATGCCTTCCACCAGCCCTTCCTGGTTGATCAGGCGTTTCCACCTACGCGTTAATTACTATCATTCTTTGCTGATGCAAAGGAGTTTTGAAGGACTTTTGTCAGGCACTTGAACTGGTCTAAGGTCGGGATGAAACTTTCTGAGAACATGGTTTTCATCTTTCCCAAGCTGCCTCCTGTCTGCATTTGTTCAGGTCTTCTCCTTACCAATTTGTGAGAGGATACTAGAAGTGCTATTACAAAAGTATAGACAGATTTCACCTTTCGTTTTGGTCAAAATACCGACCAAACAGGACTGGTTTCACTTATGCTTCCATCTCCACTTCAAATGTTCCCAGTTTAGGATAAAGAAAGGCAGTAGCAAGTCCCAGGTGCCCAAACATGATCAGGTGCTTAACTTTTGTTGGAATGCTTTTGACCACAAAAAACTGATTTTATTTTTGTTTCCAGCATTTTCAAGGATTCTGTCTCATATTATTTGAGACCTGCCATATTCAGTGGTTTTGATAACATAAACATCTGTGTTTTTCTTTCTTAGTAATCCCATCACGTGCATGCAGTTGTTAAAATATATGGTGGTATGTCCTATCAGTACCTCACATGGGTATATCAGCATTTTCTCCTACTTTCTAAGGTTGAATACTGAGATCTTAGCCTCCCACACATTTCAACTTCTGTATTTGTATGTCTTTATCCTTGGATCTTTGCAGGTCTGCAGCCATAAATGACTTTATCCATTCACCCTCAAATTATCATTATTGCTTTAAAGCTAAAGATGTCTGGAGTTTCAGACAACCGAGTAAAACAGAACAGCCCTTTCCTGTAATTAGCTCCATGACAGAGAATTAGTTTCTAATAGACTATTTCCAACAAAATTACATTGCTCTTTTAAATTGCTGCCACTGAGGTTGAGGTGGGGAGAACCATGGGTAGACAGAATTATGCTCCTTTGCTTAATACTGATTTTTCATATTGAAATTCCTAATTTCAAGACAAGAAGAGGCTTCTGGTGAAAAACTTGCACTAAAAGCCAAGAGTTTCAATATTTTTGCATAAAATTAGGAAAATTTAATAGCTTTCTCTAGATGGGATTTTTGGGGGTTTTCTTTGTAAATTTTTGAGTGATCTAAATAAAAGGAGTTATTTTACCCAATTTTCCTCTGGTTATTTTTAAGACTGCTTTTTATCCCCCTCCAAGCTTGCTAGGGTTGAAATTGGCAGAGGCCAGTCACACACTATGTGCAGTACTGCTCCAGTTCTATTTTCGGATACACCCAAGGAGAAGCAAATGTGGCATAAGCAAAAAGCCAACGAGCTTTTCCTCAAAGTGTACTGTCAGAGGCTCTCTCTCTGCAAGAGAAGCCAATCTTGCAGGTCTTGGGAGAACTATCTATGTAAGTTTTGTTATAGACTTCAAAGGGCCAGGATTTCACTCCAGATGAAAACCTTGGAAAAGAGCCTCGCTTTGGCCACTCCATCAAAGGCCTGGAGTGATGGAACACGAAAGCTAAAAGCCCTTTTTGTGGTCCAGAGGATGATTCCCTCCAGCAGAGCCCCCACGTAAAACAGCACACAGCCTCACTCCAGATGCCTGTGCATTGCTTTCCTTTGATGGATGCCCATCCCAGTTTAAGAGTAGCTCCAAGGCATAGAAAGATGCACACTTTGAATTTGCTTCAGCATAAGATGAGACTGCATTCCTTGTCTCTGAAGTATTGCCTCTTCTCAGCACAAAGGACCAGTCCCCAGAATGGTATAAGCTCGTGAACAGCACTGTAGAAAAAAATATGCTTTCCCCTTATCAAGCCCCACTTCAGTTTCACATCAGACTTAGTTACAGTTTTTGGTTTTACGCTGCAGTAGCAGAACACGTAGAAGCAGCAGCTCTGGCAGGTTCTTTGGGTTGCTGTCATATCATAAAGAAGTGCACCTGTATACATATAGACTCTATAAATGTGGTCAGGGTCTTTTGCAAACTGAATACAGCTGGAGACTTGGAGAGGTTTCGTTTCATGTTCAGTCCTGGAGAGATAGTAGAAACCCTGTTAACTGTGTGTGTGGATATAGAAGTATCCGTGCATGCACATACTTGTGTTCTGATCTCTTACAGGCATGATTTCATGTCATATTAGGAAGAGAAAGAACTATAGTTGGGTTCTTGAACCAGCTCCCTAGGAGAGGTGGCTCTTACGATAGATGTCTGCTGGCAGTGTACACATGTTGGTGGCGATTGATGCTCACTCTGCGCCCTCCAGGAAAGCTCCAGGGCCAGCGCAGCCATGCCCTTGCAGAATTCTTGTTAAATATCCATTACGAAAAACACTGCATTAAGGCAGAGGGAGCGCTCCAGGAGTGCAAAGGTGCTAATTCTCAGCATGCTGAGCTCTGAAGGCATCCAGGCACATTTACAGCAGGCTGGCCTCTCTGTCCAGTGTTGCATACACAAGGCAATATTCCTTCTGCCCATTTTCACAGCTACAAAAGAGATTTCACAGCACAGCTGAGGATTTTGAACCAGTTTTGCTAATGGCTGTTCCCTCATAGATCTTTTTAAACCCCAACATTCTAGTTTTAATGTTCTATTGTTTTTGACAAAGGACAAAATAAAAATCATAGGGAGAAGAGAGATAAATCCATTTCATTTCCTCACAGAAAACATAAGCCAAAAAACTTTTAAGTAAAGATCCCTTGCACTCCAATAAATAATGTTGATTGCAAATATCAAACTTTGAAATAGAAAATAAGTTAGCAGAGCCAAAATATGTTTTTAACAAAGCCACAGAAGTTATTTGATGATATTTTAAAAATCTATTTTTTCATCAGTTCTTTAGGAAATGAATGACTGTTTTGGCCAGCGTTTGAAGATGTGCTAGTGATTCGTGCACCAGAAATAAAATATTACAGATGATCACCTAGACAGTAAGGCTAAGCTTGTGAATGCTTGCAAAGCAGAAGAATCTTAGATGGAAGCAGTGTAGAAATTGAAAAAAAATATTCCTACAGAAAACTAGTTCTGTAGTAGGGATAAAGTTTATCCTGTTTGATACGAACTATGAAGCTTTTCCAAAAATCAACTTACAAACTGAATCAAAGCAAGTAAACAAAATATTAAAGACCTACTGTAAAACAGAGTACTATATAAACCCAAAAGGAGTTACTTTGACTCTTACCTGTTGCTGGCTTCATAGAAACTTAGTGGCACTATATGCAATGTTTAACAGTGCCAACTCGCTTGGATGCTCCTGAAAATGTTAACCTTGAGCAACCGTGTCCTTTTTTATGTTTAGTATTCATTAGAAAATAGGCCAGTGACGACCCCTGTCTGTAACAACCAGTACTAGAAACTTCATAGGAGATTAATATCAGAGTAGGTCCTTAACCTACCCATGCCCCTCACTTGGTTCCCTTGATAGAGAAAGGCTGGTTTGTGACCCAGCACACCTATTTCCTGCAGTGGTTGCAAGAAAGAGATGGGCCTCAAGTCTTATGTCATGTAACCCTAAAACCTTTGTGAAAATTTCTGCCATTGCAAACAGAAGCTCAATTGTGAATCCTGAAGGCAAATGCATTATACATGAGAAGAACTTTAGCTGTTTAGGTGCATGCAGTCAGTTTTCTCATCCTTTTTTCAGCCTCTTGGTGCAGTGTAATTTCTCTTTGTTCCAGCAGGTAGAGCTATGGCTTAAAATATTTCCCTGAAAAGCAGCTGATGTATTCATTTAGGTTGAGCACCGTCTCCCCAACTGCATGACTTTGTGTTTTAGATTAGAGCTTTGAAAAAACAAATCAAAACCAAAGCACAAGCATTCTGCTTGCACTTCTGTAATTGGTAGGAAGCTAAAACGGGGATCCTATCAGCTGGACAAGCCTTGCTCTCACTGTGACAACTGTAGGACTGCCCACAGATACTTAGTTAAAAGTGTTGAAAATCTATGCTAAAAGCCTAGCTATCTCAATAAAAAGTGTATGCTGTGAGGCAACATGGTTCCATATGATTTTCTGTCATAAACACAGAGATAAAACATGAGCTTCTGAAACATCACCAGCAAAACCATAAACATTTTTTTTTCCCCGGGGAAGGGGCAGAAAAGAAACTCCTCAAGATGGGTGGCAATCCTGTTGATTAATGCTTTCTTGCCTCCTTTTTTTTTTCTTTTTCGTTACCTAAGACTCCAAGCACAGACCAAAAAGGAACCTGGAAAACTTAGTTTCTGAAATTGTAGTTTGTGCAAGCGGTATTTAAACACTTTGCCCCCCTAGATTGTCCATTTATTTCCTGTCAGTCAGAACTGGCTGATTTAAATAAAGCCTCACCACACTCATAGTGCTGTTCCCCTTCATGGATGATCATTGGTAGTTTATAACCTAAAAATATTACCAGTTTCTTGACCCAGCCTTTTCTGAACTTGGACCAGGCCTGCTGCAACTATTACATAGATGTTTACTGGCTGGAGAATGATAGAATCGTAGAATACCAGGTTGGAAGGGACCACAAAGATCATCCAGTCCAACCTCTCAAGGCAAAAGTATAGTAAAAATGAGATGAGTCAGCACCTTGTCAAGCTGATTCTTACAACTGACCAATGTAGGGGAATTTACCATTTCCCCTGGGAGATTGTTCCAATGTCTGATTGATCTCATGGTAAAAAAATTACTTCTGGAGTTCCATTGAGATCTGAGTCCTTGTGAAAAGGGAGTGTCCACCTTCTTGGTGGCCACCCTATATGTACTGGTACATGGTGGTAAGGTCACCCCTAAACCTTCTCTTCTCAAGGCTGAACAGGCCCAGTTTTCTCTGCCTTTATTCATAGGGCAGGTCTTCCAGTCCATCATCCTTGTGGCCCTTCTCTGGACCCTTTCCAGAATTAGATCTCTGATCTTATTTCAGTTTCTGATGAAGATCTGACCGTACCTGAAAGAGGAACATCCCGGGTGCTCCCTTCCACGAGAGTGCTCACACTGAGCATGAAGACTGAATCGCAAGACGTTGCCTTTGCAGCTCAGCCAGAGATGAGAGAGATGTGGTGCTAGACAAGTGAGGGGGTGGTTTCTCCATGCAGAAACCTGCATGCAAGTTGACACTGCCTGAGAGACATCTTTGGAGGCTGAGTCAATAAAATACCTTTGGATAATGAATTAACCTCTAAACACAAAGAGACAACTGTTTGCATTTTACTACCCTTTCTGTATTTAATTGATAGCCTTATGATAATTTGTTTATTCCTTTTGAAAGATATCTGTCCCACCCAGGGCATAATACTTCTGTAGCAGAACTGTAATTATTAACCTGTTTGAAATTGCTTACAAGTGACAGTCAGAAGCCGTGCTGAAAAATATGAATATGGAGTATTATAAAGAGCAAGAATGCCATTCTGAATACCTCCAGTGCTATGGTAAAGAGAAACTGAATTAATGTGTTCTGACATCAGTGAACAGTGGTGTTTTCAATGCAGACAGCATTAATTATGTTGCTTTTCATGAAATTAGTGTGGCAAGTGCAATTTGTTGGGGCTGAGTTCTCAAATGGTAGAAATTGGTGTAGTTCCATCAAAATCAATGAATCTACGTTTGCAGAGGATCAGAGCAGTAGTGTTTTGCTTTTATTCCCTGCAGGCTGCTGATATATCATTTTACTCTGCTATCTTTCATTATTGACATCAGTTGATAGCAGTTCTTAACATGTTTGAGCCATTCACGCATAGCAGAGCTGCACACGCTGGTTCAGGCAACACCAGAGATGATGCATCAGCCTCGATAGTGTCTTCCTTAATCCAATATTAGAATTGCCATGGAAACCTCTTAGCAACATAGAAGATGAAAATGGAATGAGAAAGGAAAGATGCAATCAGCTCAATTGATAGTTCTAGGGGCAAAAAATCCAAAACCACATAAGCTTACTAGCCTTGGGAAAACACAAGAAACAAAACTAAACTGCATCCAAGAAGTTAATCGTACAGATTCCTGTGTGGATTCTGTCTTCATGCCTTTCACATCCTTCTGTTTTTTGTGTTAGTAACCAAAATAGCCACGTTGTTGTGATGCCTACACTGGACCTCGTATTACAGATTGCACAGGTATCCTCCTCTTTCTTACAGAGATTTGCTTTTGCCTGCTGGGAAATGGCAGGTAATTCTGCTATTTTAGAAGTAGTTCACTGTTTTTCTGTGGCTGGCCATCCCTATTAGCATGTTCTTTTAAGATACACTGTGGTTCAGATACCCACCCTACCTTTTAGTTTTAACAACAACCAGTGTTAATAGAAGCTCAGCTTGAGGTCTTGGGCCTTTTTTATTTTTCTATTAACGTGAGAATTCCCTTTTCAGAGTCTGTACTATCTTACAGAATACATTGAAAACTGAGCAATATAGATTTATTCGGTCACTGACAAATGGTGTCTCTGTGATTTAACAGATTTTGACTGCATGGGCAACATATATAAGAACATTAATGAAGCTGGATAGCTGGACTGACATATGTCAAAGGTGCCTAAGGAAACACCTGCAACACAGGTGCAGATAAACCTTACCTCTGCATTGGTTACACATGAATGAGCTGCAGTCTGGGAACCATGGAGCCCTGGTAACATCCAGGATAATATATAGGTTGAATATTGAATATATACATTCACTGGAGCACAACACTGAGGCGACGTGGGTATGACAGCACTTCCATCCAGCTCAGGACTTGAATTTGCCCTTTTTGGAACTTGGAGATACCCTGAATATCAGAGGCCCGATGTTTACTGAGAAATCAGCTGCTGATTTTGATCTTTACTGTTAAAAATACTTCTAACTCCATTCACTTGCATGGACACACTTTAGTCTGATGTGTTCCTACCTATTCACTAAGTGCGCAGACAGTGGATGCAGTGCTGTTTCTCCTGTAAGTGACCTTTGATAGGCTTGTGCAGTAGGCACAAAACGTAGGCTATGTAAATGACTCAGAAATTAGGATTTTTACAGGACTGACAGATGATCTAATCAATTATTGTAAAAATATGTTCCATTCCTACTGGAATTCACAAGGGAGATTCATGCACTGATTAGTGCTGCTTTCAGCAAGCCCAACCTCAACAACAACATAAATGCCTAAGACAAGCCAAATTAATTGGTGTTTACATATGTCTGATGTCTAAATGACATGTTGGAAATCACAGCAAACTACTTCATTTACTGTAAACAAGGAAAATACATTTTATAGTTCATTTATAGTATTATAGACTTTTTTTGGTTTTCATTTCTAGGACAGGTCAAATAAAATAGTCCCAGAGACTAACAGCAGAAGGACAAATGTCTTTAAAGATCAAACACAAATTACCCAGTAATGTCAAATTAGGTTAAAAGATAGTCTTGCACTAGTAAGATGTAAAGTAAGACATCCCGCTAGATGGCCAAAAGCTTCGAAAGCAAGTGTGTTGTGTGAATATTGAAGAGGTAGGCATTTACAATTACCAACAGGCTTCTAATACTTTTCAGTTTATCATTGCACATTTATTAATGGATCGATAAAAGCAATTTTGTGCAGCTGCATTTAAAAAAATAATGTTTGTGAAAATTAATAAAGCAACTTTTACTTCGTTATACCAGGTCCTTGATATGCAAAAGGTTTACTGTCAGGTTAAGCCTTTGGATATCTGCTCAGAGTTATCATAAAAGCCGAGGACTCATAGATAGGTAAAAAATTCTGTCCTTAAAAGTCATTGCAAGTTCTACTTTAATATATTTGCAGATTATCAGTTTTATCTCTTACATTCAGTCATACTTCCACCTTGCCTCTTTCTGAGCATGTGAACTCCAATTCTGCTTTGAGACAGTTGCTAATCCTACTTCCTTTAAAGCACTGCTTCTTATTCTTTATTCATTATATTTTGTGAACTTCAAATAAATAAGACTATTCTTATACTTCTAACTCAGTTATAAACACATCAAAAAAGGTTCCAGTCTTTGCAAGGAGTGAAGGTCTGAAACCCTTGTCAGAGACAAACTGTAGATAGGGGAAATTGATCACCTATGAATGAGGGTATGCAATGTGGCTGCCACCAGCAGCAGCAGGAGACTAGACATGATGGCCCAGAAAATCACTGTCAGTGTAACAGACTTTGATTTCCTGGCTCTTCAAATAAGATGATGACTGCTTTACTTGTTGGTCGAGAAAGCAGCAAGATAGTAAACTTCAAATATCACATTTGTGCAAAACCCAGATGTTCTGCTGCAATAGTTTAGAAGCCAATCTATGTTGTGCGATTTTTCTTTCTTGCTCTTGCACTTCTTAATTCACAATGCAGTCTCTATGTGACCTCTGCTTATAATAAGGCTAATAAACAGACACTGCTTCCAGAAAGGTTCTTAAAATTGAAAAATCCACATAGAGAATAAACCATAATGAGCTAGTTTTTAAAGGGAAACTGGAGCTAAATGGTGGCTGAATTATTCTTCTCTTCCAAAACCATTTTAAAAAGTCCAATGGAAAAATAAAGCCTCTAGAAATGTTCTTTTTTGAATGTTATATTCCAATATTAACTTGCTGTATTCATGCTTGTGGCAATAAAATTAGACCAAATGAGATAGCAGCAGTTGGTTATATTGGCAATTAGATGTTATACTTCTTCCATGTAGTATGTATACCATTTTCAACTTATTTCAATATGCGCAGAAGCAAAGTGCTTTAAATTTTCAGTAAAAAAATTCCCTAAATGCAAGCAGAAGTAAGGCTGAAGAGGCCAGTTTACAGGGTAGAAATCTCACAGCTTGATGACAATGTAACCTCGTTACTTTCTCCTCTATTTATTTCACATACAGAAAAAAGAACTGTTCCCATTAGTGCTCCCATTAAGCTCTTTATCCACCTGACCTTGTATACTTCCTCCACAGGCTTTGTCAAAGACACACCAGAAATTTCCCACTAAATCCCAAACAACCCTTCTAGCCGGCAGTTCAATGCCTCGTGGTGTGGGTTTAGTTAATCGCAACAAAATGCAGGGATAGTTTGGAGATGGAAAATCTTCAGAAGGGTAGGGCAGTTTAAAATAGTAAAATCTGACTATTTTCTCTGCCTGCATCTGATCCTACCTCCATATAATCCAATGGGAGAAGAAACTGGCATAATTTAATTAAATACAGCAAATTAGCCTTAATTACTCTGCAGAGGCTGGACGTCCGGATACTGTTTCCTGAAATTTAAGCTTCCACAAAGAGCTAGAGGAAAATTTTATTAAAGCTGTCCATAAAATTATTTATATGTGGAAGTAAAGCTGCAGTTCTGCACTTGTTAGCCTATGATAGTAACTAGGTTATGAGTCAGTACAAATCAGCAATAACCTTGGTTATGTGTCATGACTAGTACTCAGTATTGGACCAAGGTGGGAGTCTGGTGTGTTTGTGTCAGTCTAGGAATGCCTTAACTCCACAGATGTTGCTGATGTGGCCATGTCTAGCGGATACATAAGTATGATCCTTTTCAAGGCAGAGGGACAGCATCTATTCCTTTTCAATACATGCACTTTGGAAGGACAATGATACTATTGGACATGTCTGTTTACACAGTTTTTTAAGAAACTATGTATAGAAACAAGCACTTCAGGGATGAAATGTCAGAAAACAAACACAGCATGGCACAACGATGGAAGAGAGGATTTAATTCAGCCAAAGCTGGGATTCAAGCCCTGCATTGCATGAAGATGCAGGAGAAAGCAGCTGAATATTCAGAGTCAGCCCAGCAGCTCATGTCCAAAACTGACCACATTTCCTGTAAGTGGTAAGTTGTATGAAATGTGAATAAAGCACCTCAGAGGATCAATATGCAACAGCAGAGTTGGAATCAAAGGTTGTAGAAATCCTAAATGTAGATACACTTCTTCTTTTGCGTATCTCTGCAATTGAATGTCATAAACAGGAAAGCATTTGAAGCATAGTGTGCTTTGCATTGTTATTAATGACTGAAAATGAACTCATTTCCAAGGAAATCACAGCATTGCAAAGAGGGTCTGTTAATACAAAAACAAAAAGAGTGGAATTTGAAGCATTCCTGATCTCCAAATTATTTCATTGACACTGTATTTTAGCACCATGTTCCCTCATCCAGTTGAAAAAATGCTCCATGGAAATAAGTTCCTGATCCTAAAACACTGCATTGTTTTTATTCTTTTATGTTTGCCTTCCATGTCTTACTGCTGAAAACATAAGGAAGCGACAGGGAAAATGTACCTGAACCCCACTTGCACACTGGGGAGTTTGTACCATGTGGGAAAGTGGCTAGAGAAGACATCACTGGCAATTCTTCTTTCAGCACCCCTCTACTTTACCTGGTGTAAAGCACAGCACTGACTGGTCCTGAAGGCTGCAGAGATGTGCGTCTCCACTGGTGGGAAAATCATTGTATTGAAAGTTCAGGGTGGCATAAACAACAAAAGACAGGATAACCTGCAGGCTCAGATGCTCACTTTGCAGAGCGATCTGATCTGTGGCTGGATTCACACTGATTTAACGCAGGAAACGATAATTCTGGTCCCTGATGCTCCATTTGAAGCTGAAGAGTTTGGCACAAGTCTGCTCTAGGGTTTGTAAATGGTACCCCATCATGAATTCTATTTAAAAAGCAATGCAGTATAGCAGTCAACAAGGTGCCTCATTAGTTCTGCAGAGATGCTCAGCAGGGGATACTCTTTTCTGCGCTAAAATAGCAGGAATTAGAGCATAACAGAAGAATGAGTGGCTTTCTCTTTAAACAAACCCCAAGCACGTCTTTTCTATCACTCACCCTTTGTTGTTTCATATCTCTTTGCTCCTCTTAGGGGCTCCTGTCCTTTCATTTAAAGAAAGAAAATATTTTTTCCCTATTCTTCTTAATTATCTTTTAAAAATGTGGTAGAAAAAATTAATACATGGTTTAACCTTTAGTTTTAAAGTGACCAGACATCCAGAGCGAGCCAACACAGCCCTGCTCTTTTGCCACAGTAAACTCAGCACAAAGTTCCTGGGGAAAAAAGGGCATGATTATATACATCTGTAACTGGAGGATCACACCACACTATTTCACAGTGCTTTGTGCACACGTGTGTATCTTTCATGTGCCAATACACTGTAAGTAGAGTTATGTTGCCTCGCATACGGAAAGCTTAACAAAAAGAAGTGCAAATAGATGTCTTGCTTTTATAGTGAGTAAGAGGTGTTTGAATCTGTATTAAACATGTATTTATTTTAGATTTATAGCAGTTTCCATTTCCTAAATCTGTCTTTTAGAAAATCCATCAGAGAAAAGCCTGACTGGCTGGTGATATCTTATGCTGTATATGTTGTGGACCACTGCTGTTACAAAAAACAGCAGTTTTGCTTTTTTGTAGCAAAAAGGGCCAGGTGAGGGCATTCCCCTGCTGTTCTGATCACTATTCAAAAGGATAAATGGAGTCCCCTGATTTCAAGGAGGAGGGTGTGGATGCTTAGCAACGTGTTTTAGACACATATTTGTGAATTTGGGAGTTTTCAGATTTTGTAATTTCTTGAAAACATTTGTCCAAACAAGAAAGCAAAGAGCAAGAACCTAAATTTTTTGGTGTCTTAAAAAATTCCTCATAAATTTTGAATACTCCCAGTAAAGTAGATAGAAGAAATGCATCTTTACCACTTACTAATCCCTTTCTTCAGTTTAATATTA
Source organism: Mesitornis unicolor (assembly GCF_000695765.1). Taxonomy (NCBI): domain Eukaryota; kingdom Metazoa; phylum Chordata; class Aves; order Mesitornithiformes; family Mesitornithidae; genus Mesitornis; species Mesitornis unicolor. Next base: position 63,545 of record NW_010172323.1, on the reverse strand, counting down.
CAAAGAATAACCTATCCTTAGTTAATATTTAAATCAGGCTATGTAATCTTTGTCCCTAGTATAAGACCTGCACAAAGTTTCTCCCTACAGTGTTTTACTAAGTTATTGATATGCATGCTAGTCCCACTCGCTGGCCTCTTGAGTTCTTGTTGCCTATAAATATTCTGAAGGAGCAACTAGCGCGTTTGGTTTTCCAGAGCACATTTATCAGAGACAGTAAGGCTGCTGCTTATTACCAGCATTAGAATTAATATTGTTGAGTAAAGGAAATAAATGGACGGTTTAAAGCTCCCTCCTCAACCCCAATATAGCATTTGCTGCTAAATTGATAAACACAAATGCTAGCATTGACTATCATAACAGAATACAGCCAAAATCACTGAGGAACATACTGTGACTTATCTGAGAAGATAGAGGATAGGAGTGGGCAGAAAAGGGAAATCCAAACTAAAGCCTTAGTCTCCAGTCCATCTATTATCTTGTGGAGTGTACTCCTTAATTGATGCAGTTTCATCATAACTTACATTCCTAGCTATATTTTATCGAATATGTGTGAATTTTTTAGCTCCTAAAGAAAACAGATTTTACATAAATAAAGAGCAAAAAGCACATCTATGTATACCTAATTAAAACATATGCACATTTCTACCCTTTTACTGTAACTACCTCTCCCAGCACTCAAGATGCCACAAACCTGTGCCACCCTTCTAGACACTGAGACTTTTGCTTTAGAGCTAACTGTAAACTGCCAAAATTGGGGGATAAACCTATGCTGAGCTCCATTCTGCTGGAACTACCATACTTTCTGTACCTGAGCTATCTAATTTAAAGTTACCTCAGATATGTCTGCACTTACTACTTACAGAGATTGCTGGGCTGATGCATGTATCCTATCATCTGAGTAATACCTTATATTTTAAATAGTCTAATTTTCTCCTATGTGACCTCCTGTAAGGTATACTGTCATTATTAAGAAGAGTAATAGAGCCAGGTCAGATGTGGAATTGGTGTATGCACTTACAATAGTCATTACAATAGCAATGTATGGGAAAAGATGTTGGCAGCTCTCAGCTGTGTCCTTTCGACTCTTGTGAACATCAGAAAACATTTTGAGAAGGTAGCCTGCTAATCTGTTTGAATGCCACATGCACTTAGGAAGCAAATAAATATGCCAGCCCTCACCATACATTTCCTTTTTTGTGGAGCTTCTCTCCTAAGAAATAAATTTCAGCACTTGACTGAATTAAGTCTGAAAAGGATATTCTTACTGAAGAGAACTGTTATTGTGTGGCTGTTTTATACTCTCAAGTGGATCAAAAAGCTTTTACTGATAATTGTACCCAAACAAATTAACTTTGAGATCAAGGTTTCTTAATGTAATTTTCAAAAAGGGCAGTAAGCAAAACGTAGGCATCCTGATCTTGCTGGTCTTCAGAGCAGCTTATACTTTACGTGGTGGAAGGTCTATAGCAGGATGATTGTCTGTGCCTAGGGGTCTGCAGACGGCTCCTTGTTCAGGGTGGTTGTAACTCTCCAAGCTACGTAATTAGTGAGATGTGGTGGCTGCTGCATGAAGTATGCAGGTGGGCCTGCCTCAAATTCAAATAAAATTTCTGAGACCAGTCCATAAAAATGTCATAGGAGCAAGTGGGTGACTTAACAACTTCATCAATACAAGGATTTTGTAGAACACTCTGTCTTTTCCACTTCATGGCTACCTGCTAAATGGATTCAAGTTTCATAAACTCTACGTAAGAAAACCAACCTTCAGGAAGACAGATGCAGTCTGGCAGTAACCAGCTCATTTTGGAGTTGATCTCTATGGGGACCTGCCTAAGTGATAGTATGAGAGTACATTTACACTTTCTCATATAGTTTGATTTCATAGCTATATGAAGACCATAATTCCCAGGCCTACTGTTGCCTTTAGAACTTTAAAACAGCTGTATCTACAAATATCAGGAAATTGTGATTACTTGGCACTTTCCAGTCCATGTCTAGAATCGGTATGTGAGATAGGGCAGGGACTGCTGAACTATGTAACATCCATCAATTTCTTTTATACAGCTCACTTTCTTGTACAGATTTTGAAAGTACATTAAATGGACTGGAGCAGAAGGATAGCTATGGATCCTATCAAACTGAATTTATCAGTGTGCATTAAATAACCAGCATGGATGTGAGGCCTCATCGCTTTTGCATACTTCACTCACCAGGGTACCTCTCGGGATATTTTTTTGCTCAAACTCAATGACACAGGGACAAATATCACCAAAAATTACATTCTCCAGTATTCTGGTTTGCATCTCTCTTAACACTAGAGCTTGATTGCTTGCTCCTGCCCTGTGCTGCCTCTAAAATAACATCTGGGTCTCTGCCTTACTAGTGGACTCATTAAGAAAATCAAAGGAAGCATCATATATGGGGCTTGAATACGTCCTAGCCACAGGGACACAGTGGGCAGAAAAGGGAAATCCAAACTAAAGCCTGGATTCAGTCTTTGGGAATCGCCTGATGATATCAGTGTCATTTAAAATACACAAGTGTGCACACACAGGTTTACAGAAACAGTACACACATAAAAAAATGAAATCCAGATTCCATCAAAGTCAATGACAAAACTCATTTTAATTGTGCTGCAGTCAGGATTTCAGCTTATAATTGAAAACTTTAACTGAATGACATAAGACTGAAAAATTAATGCATTGCTGAGATGTTTGAAGATCTCATTAACTTCATAATTCTGCTGACCATTTATAAGCGTAAAGCTATTTATCCTTCTCTAACAGCTTCTCCAATAAAATAAGACTGAAATCTCTCTGCCAGTAACTCTTGTTGCCTTACCAGCAATGCATATACAGCAATGCAAATTCAGTTAACTCAGAACTCCCATTATCTTCTTACTCTTTAATAATTGAGGGCTGTATCCAGCCTTGCTACAGCTTAATTAACAACTCTGTTGATAGACCAGCTATAAAAGAGCATCTGTAGATCTGCAAAGGAAAAAAGATCAAAAAAAATAGGAGAAACATACTTGCATGCTTGAGTTAAGCAGTTATGCTTTGAATTGGATATGAGAAAGTCCAATTTGAAGAGTAATATTTCCCTTACATGGAATTAAAGCAAGTCAAATGCTAGATTGATGCTTTGGGATCTAACTTGAGTGTGTTTTGCAGACTTAAGTCCTTTCGCTTCCTCTGTGGAAGAAGTGAGATGCATTAGCCCACTCTCCAGTACATGTTAACACCTTCCTTTCCTTAGCTGCCCTGAAATTACTTTCCCAGCTTCTTCCAGTGCTTGATCTGAAAGAGAAGGGCAGCCTAATGGTCATGGACTCGTGCCCTTTGCGCAGAGTTTAGGCACGTGAGCACTTAGGCTTTCCTTATGACG
>NW_010172323.1:21457-60124 GCF_000695765.1 Mesitornis unicolor | reverse complement strand
CAGGAATGCAGCTTTTTATAGCTGATCTCGAAGGTCACTCCACCTTTTCCTGCTCCCTGTTAGAAAAAGTAGCTTTGAACTCCGGTTGCACTGGAAAAACATATTTGCAGGGGAAGGTACTTGCCTCTGCCTGTTCTGACCATCACAGCTTACAAAAAACAGGTGTTCTTCTTCAGCGATTTTGAATTCCCATTTTCTAGCTGCTGAACTTATCAAAGACGCATCAAACAACTGCTTCATTGATGTTAGATTCCCACATGCAAACCAATGAAAAGTTCTCTGTCACTCACAGAAAGTGGCATGAGGAATAATCATGAAACCAAGGGAAGGCAGACACAGTTTGTGGCTCATGCAATACTACTTCTGCAGAAGAAGTCTATTGTCATGTTTTACTTGTTTGTATAAAAATGTATTTTCAAGAGACAAATGAATGTTAACTCTGCTATAAACCAATTGTGTGCAACTGCCAGTCTAAACTCCATTGAAAAGGAGAACTTGAAGCAGGATTTCCTTACCCGTGCTTCCAATCTCTGCAAGCTGTACGAGAGGTTTACCTAGTGACTGGATCCATTATTTCTCGTTTTGAGAAGCACTGAGTAGGCAAGAACAGTTGCTCAGCTGTTCCCACAGTTCTGCTCATGTTTTGTCAAAGTAGGAAGTAAGCAGGAAGCAGAGGATATTTTTTAACGAAGTGACTAGCACAGCTAACAATTAGGACTTCCCCTGAAGTTGAGAAAGTTTTTGTGCAACAAGATAAAAAGGTAATCAAAGTCAAGAATATTTCTTAGTGAAACAGATTGATATGACCATCCTGAGGCAAACTGTCATTGTTGTAATCAGAAGCAGCAGCCGTCAGAGGATAGAAATAGTGTCATAGATTGCCTGACAGAACATGACAACTTGGTTCATAAATAGCTTCTTCTGTGAAAACAGATCCTACAGCAGAGAGGCAAAAACATATTGTAAAGGGAATCAACTTTATGTTGTGCTAGCCTGATTCTAATTAACAGGCTAGTCCTCAGGCAAAAGAAGCCCTCTTCTACAGCCCACACTCCAGATTTCTGTGTCTCATATCTTTTATAACAAAAGGCAAGGTTCATTATACTGGATGAAACCAATCTATCAAGTCAGTATAGTCAAAACTACTTCCTGACAGACAGACTCTGTCCCAGCAGCACCGACTAAGCAGGAACTTCAGTATAGGCTATTTTTTGTCTCTACTTACTGTTTTTTGGAAGACTGGTATAGCATGCAAGGATATTTCCGAGAAGTGCAAGGCACCGCTGGGAACTAGGTCTATAAAAAGGAAATGAAGTATGAATAAAAAATTGCAAAGTATTAGAATGAAATTGCACATGCGACATGAATATATAAATTTTTAATGACACTTTTTGTAACTGTCAGTGAAGTAGAAGGTTATGGATTTCTTATTCTGAGAGGCTGGTAATAGAAAATGATGTCTTCTTCAAACAAGGTCACCCTTATAGAAGGGACATGTGCCCCATTCAGCTAGCTATTGCTAGTCCAGTGCACACAATACTCACAGTACAGGAAAACACTGATGTTTTTAAGAGCTATGCAAAGAAGATCAGCAATTATTTAAGGAGAACTGATATATTATTGTGCATACAAGCCTATGTTGTCACAACTGAAGGTAGAGCTGTTGACAGTAGAGCTGCGGCCTCTCAAATGGCACAGGTAATCCTTACTTTTCCTTGGTTTTATTGCAGATTAAATGCAAGAAAATATTACCTAAAAATCCTGCAGAGCTGAACAACAGACCCAAATGCTAATGAGGTAAAAAAAGAAAAGAAAATATTTTGACATTTTATGCAAGGGAGGTAATGATCTAAAGAATGCTTCCAGTACTTAATTGCTCCAATAATTTCCTAGATTTATGGTGACAAATTTGTCACTGATGATGACAGATTTAGTGGTAAGTTTTAAGATTACTGCGTATCTAAGACTAAGAGCCTATCCTCCTTCTTATTTGCCTTCCTGTGTTCATATGTACATCTTTACTCCCCCAGAACACAAACAAATCTAATTTAATACATCATCCATGCAGTTTCTATCTTTATTCTTACAGAAATGCAACAATGGCTAACCAGAGGACCCTCTCCAGCCCTGGACTGCAGGCTTTTTAGTGTAGCTCCTGCTGCCGCCCCACACTGGTATGAAGGAAAGGTGATGAGGGGTTAACCTCATGGTAGTAGAAAAAGCCCCTGAGTGTGATAGAAGCACAGGAAGAGAGCTGAGGGGGAGAGGAGGGGACACTGCTAAGAGACTATCTGGGAAATGGGATAGAGAAAAAAGAGACAAAAGAAAATTCTGAATGGCGGAGGTGTGACATTGGAGTCATCCCTCAGCTGTGGGAGCCCCACAGTCCTTGCCTGGTGCACCAGGGAGTGGACCAGGGCCTGCAGGCACCAGCAGCCCTGTATGGGTCTGGGGACATCGGTTCCTGTTCCAGTGTTGCCGCAGCGGTGCTGGTCTCCAGCTTCACACAGCCCTGCCCTGCCCAGCCACGGGCTCTCTGAGCCAGGCCCACCCATGGGTCCATGGCTTGGCCTGGCCTTGGCATGGCCTCAGGGAGGCAGCAGGTGCCCAGGGCTGGAGCTGTGTCCTCCCTGCCTGACCTGCTTTTGACCAGGACAGTGATCTGGGCCTTGGCTCTGAGGCCCTGCCCTGGCACCCTGTGGAGACCTTCTGGCCCCACTGGGGCAAACCCTGTCCTGCTTGTCCCATCCCTGAGAGGCATGAGGACTGCTGTGGCCCTGACCCCCCAGCAGCATCAAGGAGGGGATGCACCCAGTGTGAGGAGATGCTGGATGCAGCCCAGTGCTGGAAAGCCATGCTATTAGGTAAAGTTATTTCTTTAACATTACTTTTGTTACTAACCATGAAGGTGGCAGTGCGTTGCTTGGGCTGTGTGGTCGCTGATGCTTTGTGAGGAGAGGCTAGAGCTCAGTGGGGCTGGGCAGGCAGGCATCATACCCCACTGGGCTTGTCCGCCATTTTGGTAACCTGCTACCTTTGATGAAGCACATGGGGCTGGACCTCTCCCTCTGCTTCTTACAGTATGAAAAAATGTCATAGAAACACACAGTCAAGCTCACAGGACAAGTGGCCTGTAGTGGGGAGGGAGCAGGCATTGAGGGAACACTTTCAAAAAAAGTAAATTCTCCAGTACCACACTTCAGTATTCTTCTGCTCCATTACTCCTGTCCCAGGAGTTGCAGACTCCCTCAGGCTGCCCTGCTGTCGAGAGTCCTGAAGCACTGCTGGAGTGACAGCTCACACTGATTTGCAGGGCAAACATCCCCTGCAATTGCAAACTGAACTGACTCACCTGAAGTGATGTTTTAAAGGTTTGATAAAGTTTACATCGTAGCTATCACCATAATATTTTACAGATATTTACATGTTGCAGTGTGGGGCACAAGAAAATATGCCAAAATACAGCTGTTCAAGTGCCATCTGTGGGCTCAGCTTTTTGATAAATATTTATACTAAAGATAAGTTGACAAGCTTATGCAAAGGAACAGCTAATTCCTCTCTCTAATTTTACAGTCATCCAACAATTTCAGCTAAGGACTCTTCTTTCTTTATATTTTTTCTCTTTACCACTGCAAGTCCAGTGCTAACAGACATGTCTGCTTTCACATACTGTGCTGTGGGATAGAGTTAATTTTCTTCACAGTAGCTGGTATGGGGCTATGTTTTGGATTTGTGCTGGAAATGATGCTGATAACACAGAGACATTTTAGTTACTGCTGAGCAGCACTTACAAAAAGTAAAGGCCTTTTGTGATTCTCACACCATCCCACCAGCAAGTAGGCTGTGGGGTGCACAAGCTGGGAGGGGACACAGCTGACCACAGGGATATTCCACACCATGTGATGTCATGCTCAACATATAAAAGCTGGGGTAAGAAGAAGGAAGTGAGGGGGACACTTGGAATGATGGTGTTTGTCATCTCAAGTAACTGTTACACGTGATTGAGCCCTGCTTTCCTGGAGATGGTTGAACACCTGCCTTCTGATGGGAAGCAGTGAATGAATTCCTTGTTTTGCTTTGCTTGCATATGCAGCTTTTGCTTTATTTGTTAAACTGTCTTTATCTCAACCCACAAGCTTTTTCCCTTTTACTCTTCTGATTCTCTCTCCCATCCCACCAGAGCAGGGAGTGAGCGAGCAGTTGTGTGGTGTTTAGTTGCCAGCTGGGGTTGAACGACAACACATACCTTTTGAAGTTGTTGTGAAAAGTTTATTTTAAATAGGCTCTGTGGTAGTGTTGCTTGACATGGCAAAACAGCTGTTTGGGTGCTCAGCGTGTTGCATGTTAAAGGGTCCACCACACACTTGGCTGCATGGCACAGGCATACTTTCAGTATTCTCTTTTAAACCTAGATTAGTTGGAAATTTGTGGGCTGGGATTGCAGGCCTGTTTCATAGTCTAATTGCTTATTTTCTCAATGACTTGGATTTCTGCACGCAACTTGCCTCATGGGAGAACTACTGGGATCATTTTAAACCAGGACCAGAGTACAATGTTTCAGTCTCTGCTCCCCTTGCCTTAAGAAGTTTGTCTCCTTGTTGCTGTAAGAGGGAGGGATGTCAGTAGTGATGATTCCAGTTGGTAAGGAAAGATTTTGGTTTATTTAAAAGGTGTTGTTGAATAAGAGCAACTTGCAGTGACTGCTGCAAGGGAAAACAATTATTTTCAGTTTTAATAATAGTCAAAATAGTCTAAAATCTGAACTTTGTTTTGTTTTTTCTTTCTGGGAGAAAAACTTGGAAGCTTGGGACTAGCAATTATAAAGATGAATAACTGCATAGTAAATACTAATCTGAGCCTTGGTAATTAGACCGTGCAGCATTTTGATTTTTAAATGAGATTTTGGTTCTGAATGGATACACAAGAAAGGCAAGCAGTGCATGACATGTAAAGAAGTAGCTTACAGTCATCTTTGTACAAGACTGGTGTATGCGCGGTGTGCCTCAGTACAAAACTTGCACTGTATTTTGCCACAGGGAACTTGATAATTATTTGTTCAGCTATAACTGAAAGGCCCCTGTTATAACAGATAGGGCTTGGATGTGGTAGTCTTGAATGTAGTCTAAATAAGCAAGGTGCCTAGAACCTAGCCACAACAGCAAAGGAGCTTAGAAATTTGGCCTAGAAAGTCTTGTTCCTCTAGTTATGCTATATACCTTGCAATAAAATGCAGGGCAAATAACTGTTTGAAGTGAAGTTGTGTGTGTAGTCACTTGCCATTTCATACAGTCAGTAACATTACATTTGTACCACACATTAAACCAAATTCAGGCACAGAGTAAGATTCCTGTTAGATATTTTTAATGAGACTTTGAATTCCTAGACTAGAAGTTGGATCACACTGTAATACTTAAAAAACATCCCCATTGCAGTTTCTTAAATTCCTAATTTGAGGAATAAGCATAGAAATTTATGTAAGTGTAATATTATTGGTCTCTATAATGCTACATGTAGTACTGATTTGTAAGGGATGGATCTTTTCTGATGGATCTGTGTAAGAGTAGTAGAAATAAACTTCCTTTGCTGGTTGTTCAGATAATAGCACCTCAGTTGATTAAATGAAGCTCAGCAAATTACTGCCTAGAGATAAGAAAAATCCACAAACCCAAGTTTAAATTCTGCATGGAAGAGTTTATGTGCAGCATGAATAGCTCTATTTTTACAACCTTTATTGAAATGAATTACTTTCTCAAGGAAGAAAAATAAAATAAATGAAGAATTTATTTTATTGATGTGTGATATGCATTTAAAGAAAAATTTTGAAGACAGAAAAATAATGAAACTCAATATAAAAAAAGAAAATCTAAAGTGTTTTCTGTTCTGAAGCAACTCCCAGGAACATAGTAAATTCAGGCTTTTAAAACTGCATGAGCCTTTATTTGTCAAACCTATGATATTTTTCCTCTATTTAATGTAGTGCAATTTTACAGCAATGGTACTGTGGATTTAAGTATAATAGAACTTATTTGGATTAATTTTCTACACAATATTTTGTCTTTCAGCTTATTTATTCTTGTTCTTTTGAGTTAGACTGAAGATCCCTCTTCCGTGGATAGAAACAAGCCCCAAATACTTCAGCATTCACGGCTTTTCTTGGACCTCTCTTATCCCATTTGCGAGCAAACCAAGCATCACTGATAGATGGAGCGCAATGACTGCTGTAGTATGGTTTCATTATTTTCTTGTACTTTTGCCATTGTATCCATGTGCAGAGACTTGATTTAGTCTAGAATTCTATTTGGCAGGACAGTCTGTTGTGTGCTTGCATGCTCCCTTGAAGAGCAAAGGTCTCGCTTCCTACAAACTTCTGTAGAACAAGTACGATTACACATGGTAAATCCTAGTTCATTTAAGTGGAAATATATTAATAAGATTAAATGTATGGCTTGTTTGAGAATTAAGTTTTTAAAATTCAAGAGCACTGAGATATCACTCAATCTATTCTCTAATCAGAGTTCTGTGCAAATACCTAGGTATTGGACAGGCTTATCTGTAATGTACTTGGTTTATATTTTTCTAGCTTTGTTTTGGTAAAGGGCTTGTTGACTGATGGGATTCCTGAGTGTTTACTCATTTAGATGGCTTACATTCGGAGCTTCTAGACTCAGAAAAAATAAGCTTATGCCAGCTTTGTCCTATTAAAAATTACAATTAGTCTGAATCATCATCTGAGCTTTATAATTCTTATTTCCGTTTCTTATTTGCAAGAAGAAAAATACATATTATAGGTTCAACCATTTTTTTTGGTCTTCTGTTACCTGTAGCAAGTAACATCTTCCAGAAAGAGGAGTTCTTCTGGTTCTGACCTACTCCTTTAGCTACGTTTGGTGCCCCTAGCCTTCCTCTTGGCTGTATGCTCCCACTACTTACCATCTTCAGATCATGTCCTGTTTGAGCTGGTTCACATAGCTAACCAGACAAAAAACTAACTCAGAAAAAGAAAATGAATGTACTTTTACTGCAGTAGCAAGCTGAATCAGCTAACAAAAGGCTTTGAGTGCACTGCTGGAGGAAGCAGCAGTATTTTCTTCTTCCACCACAAAAGAGCTGGCAGTAGGGTTCGCTTTCTTTGTAGGATCACAACTTGGATAGCTTCTCAATTCTTTGACTTGGCCCGCTAAGTAGGAGGATAACAAAGCATTTAAACAGGGGAGGTTGCTGTGATTACAACAGCCAGCAACGGGGTCAAGCTTGCAGAGACACCTGTGAATTTATTTTGCTCAGCTCCCTTTCCTGCTGTTATGCTCTGCTTTTTGCTGAGTTAATTCTCTGCTCCCAGAGTGAGTTGAAGGCCCTTACAGAGGGCTTCACTGAATGCTGGGGAAGGAGGTGGCTGTGGAGCACTTCTTTTTTAGTCACATCATGTTACACAAACTCAGCTCTCTCTGTCCAGTTGAAGTACATGGTTTCATTAACATTAAGCTGCAACTTGTCTTAATCTCATTAATTTTGGGATGATAAAAACAAACTGAGAAAGTAGATTTTGATAGTCCAATCTGAGGGAAAAGAAGAAGTGAGGAGATGGGAAAGACCTCTTACTTGCTTTATTCTTTCTCTGTGTAGCAATATCCATTTCCATTGTGTTTCACACTTTGGATCTCATAGTATGCTCAGTAGTGGCTGCTAATACAGACAGTAGTGTAATAACTTGCTCTGTTCTCTGTCGTCTGAGTTGGTTCCAACACAGAATCACAGAATGGTGTGGGTTGGAAGACACCTATGGAGGTCATCTAGTCCAAATCCCCTGCAGTGAACAGGGACATCCTCAACTAGATCAGGCTCAACAATAAGTATGCTTCAATTTTGATTATTTAATTTAATACATTAGTTGGCAACTAGCAAAGCAGAGCTAATACATACTTTTTTTTTTCCCATTTAAAGCATAGAGTCGGAGTTGACTTTCCTGAATAAGCCAACCCAAAGTTTAAGAACACAAAATTAAATCCTGAGGATAGTAACAATATTTATTAAAGCAATGGATTTATTTAAACCAGAAAAATTAATAAGATAATTGAAATATATTCATTTGCATTCATCTCAGAATCTTTTCCTCCAGCTTTGTCACTTCATATTATTTTTTCCATAATACACCTATTTTGGTAACACAGGCATTCAAATCTAAATACCTTACCCTGTTCATTTAATTCTTATCCTTTTATGTTGACATTTCTTGTTGGCCTTTTGATCATAATCAGTTAAGTATCCAGCACTCTTATGGTACATTATCTTTCAGGTGCATGAACTGGGCTGATCTGATAGGTTTGTTCATCTTTGACTGAATTACTGTCAAAATAAGCTATATTATTTGCATCTACGTAATGCTACATTAAGTAGTAGTATAAAATAGTATGGTAGTAACCTTATTGTTAATGGTAACTGATATATGAGCAAGATTATGGGGTTTTAGTCCTAGGATAATATAATTTTATGGAGTAATCAGGTGATGTGGAATGAGACTAAGCTGTTAAATAGTTGCTTTCTTCAGATCAAAGAAATGGTGAGAGAAAAATAGGTATGACAGACCAGAAGGTGGGGGGTTACCTGTAGCTAAATATATATTTGAAAAAAGTCTCTCTGACTTTTTTTTTTAGGCCTTTTCCTATTGTTTCCAGAAGAAGAATTTGGCAGCATTCCTATGGAAATCAATCATTACAGCCTGGGTCCAAAGCCAAATGAAATAGATAAAAATTTCTTTGACTGCCCAAGGAGATAATTCCCCAAGTGTGGTGTGTAGTCTTGGTGATAAAACCTGTTTCATTGCTAAGCTGTTTTTAACTGCTGCTGTCACACTAGGATTGGGGAGAAGCTTCAGAATTGTAATCATGAGCAAACAGACCTGTACCTCTGTGGGGCTTTTCTGCCTTTCTGTCAGTACCGTCACACTTTCTGAAGCATAATTTAATTTTGATATTGTTTTTTTCCTCTCCATCTTCTTCACTTTTGATATATTTTTCTTTTGTTACCCTTCTTTCATACTCAGTGTTTTTTTTTCTTTTTGGCCTTTTATTATGTTTACACAGATTTGCTCAAAGGCTTGTAGGAAAACTAGACAACTTTGCCTTCATGCAGAGAATATAAGATGTGCTATGATGCAGGGTAAGTGCTTTGTTAAAACATCTTTTTCAAAAATATCACTATAGGCTACTGCCAGTAGCTTCTGTTTAAGTCAAGTGCCTTTCATTGAGAGTCTGGTCTGTTATGTGACAGTAACCTTTGTGCATCTGAGAAAGCAGTACTTGTACATCATAATTGTGATGAAATGCCATGCTTTCCACTTTCGTTCTAAAGTAGTACAGCTACAGCTCTACAGCTAGAGTTAACTTAGACATAAAGTAACCCTGCTTTAAAGAGATACTCCATTTCTTTTTGCTGCGAATACAGCTCTTCTCCTGATTAGGGTCATAAAAATAAACACCCTAATAAATTAATGCTTTCTCTTCCACTGCTCTGAGCAATTTTACTGCGGTTCAACTCATTCTGGTGACAGCCTCATACAGCTCTGTAGATACTGGAAGGTGTCAGTGGTGAGTCTCAGGGTATTTGGTGCAGAATGCAATGACCCTGAGAGTCACTGGCAGAATGCACCTGATATATACTGGGTTTATATATTTATAAACATATATATTTATATATATTTATATATTTATAAACTGGTTTATATATTTATAAACATTTATACCAGGTTGTCATAGCAAGGATAAGAAGGAGTTTATCAGAGTATTACAGGGAAAGAATCCAATCCAGATGATGAGCCCTTCCTCAGTTTAAAAGTAGAACTGTTCAGTTCTACCCACATAATTTCAGTTGGAATCAGAAACAGAAAATGGATAGCATATTTAGCCTAAGGGAAGGTATATATGGAAAGTTCTTGATGATTTATTTTAACTTGATAGTGCAAATCCTATTTTTTCCATGACTGAAACTATGAAGCCCCTAAACATATATTTTTGAGCTCATATTTCTGGGATAAAGATACAGATTTTTTTCATAAGAAGCTGATGCTTATCAGCTGATAAAGGTATCAGCTCTCACTTAATCTTATCTTTAATTCCAAGAAATTCAGACGTGAAATCTCATCTCCATCCATAGACTGATAAAGCTGTTTTGGTCCAGTGAGACATTCTTGGTATATGAAGATATTAACATCTTTTATCTTGTCAAAATTAGATTTAGACAGAGCAGTTCATTTCTGTGAAAATGAGATGTCCAAATTCCCAATGAGACCTAGCATTTGTATCATGACCTAACTTTACAGTCACTGTTTTCAACCTAGTATGAGGTGGAAGTTATAGTTACAGAAATTGACTGAATACTTAACTGGATTCATAGCAAAACATTTGACTAATTGTTACAGGAGCTCTCCATGTGGGAATTTCAGACAGCGGAGGAGATTCCCTGCAGGCAGCCCCTGAAGTGTATAAGACAGTGACAAGACCAGAGGCAATGGACACAAACTAAAACAGAGGAGGATCCGTCTGAACATCAGGAAACACTTTTTTACTGTGTGAGTGACTGAGCACTGGAGCAGGTTGCTCAGAGGGGTCTGCCTACAGAAGTGCTTGAACTTCTGGGGACAAGGTCCAAGATTGTAAGGGAACTGCTGGGCAGGAATCTCCCAAAGGGCAGCCAGGAGTGGTGGCAGTCTCTGGGTTGTGCTTAGGGAGCTCTTCTTCCAGGGTAAAGTCAGCTTTTAACTACTGAACTAATTTTAGAAAGGGGAAATCATGCATCAATGTGTTTTTCTGTTTGTTTTTTTCTTGGCAGATGGGGCCTTTTTGACTGATGCCTTTAATCATGTTTTCTGGTAATGGATAGCGACAGTGGAAAGCTGCTTCAGTGAAGGACCTTAGATAGGATCAAGGCAGGAACAGTAACACCATCAGAAGCAGACTCCTAGATAGGAAGTGACAAATGATCCCAGAATATGTTTACAGGCATGGCAATATCTTACCCACTGTGCTTGGTCCAAGGTTTCAAAGCAGCTCAGTTGCTACTGTACTAGGAGACATTAAGTACATGATATTTAATCATCAAGCTTCTTCGACACCACCCAAGTTTTCTAGCTGCAGGCACTGAGAAATTTCACCACAAATCCTGCTGCTTCTCCAGCACTCTTGAGTATCAGGTGAAGCTCATGACTTAATTTTTCATGTGAGCACTGACACAGTCACAACGGCTTATTCTGAAACATTTCATCTGGGGTAATTGGCTGCTGTCAACTCTAGCAACATTTTACTAGTCCAAGCTACAGGAAGACTGCAATCAAATACAGAAACTCTCAAGTCTCCTACTCCCTACTCTTACAGTAGGCATATGAAAATAACCAGGTTTATTCGTACTGGCATTTATTTACATACTGAGCTGTCTGAAGAAGGATTGACCGGGTATGACTGGAAGGACTGTTGTGGGAATTTAACAATGTTTTCCAAAAAAACAGTGCCATCCATATTTCTGCACCTGATTACATATTTTTTACATATGATTTTTGTTTTTCCTTAAAATAACGATGTATAGCTTTTTTGTCTGTTCTCAGTTTTGAAGGTCTTGACTATAGTATATTAATGCACATTTCTAAAGCACTTTACACACTGTATTAAAAATATGCTTTGAAAATTACTAGTATTACACTTTACAAGAAAACGTATCAGTAATGTGCATGTTAATTTTGGTGCTATCAGTGAGGATGCAGTCAAACCTTTAGGGTATGTATTCCTCACAATATTAGACCAAGCAAATGTTCTGACTATCAAAGTCCAAGTGTAAAAGGATCCAGTAAGATAATTCTACTGGTGAAAAAGTGGGTAAACTCTAGCTGGTTATCTTTACAGGCAGCAGACTAACGGGCGTTGCAGGCCAGTTTTAAATCTAAATAACACAACTGCCTAAAAATAATGCAGTAAAAGACCATTTTGTTGAAAAATGGCAGTAGCTAAGGAAACTTAAATGTTATAACTCAGCAGTCCTAGATTCAGCAATAAATCTTGCTTTATTGCCGAAGTCAAAGTAGGATTCCAGCATTTTTTGCTCTTGAACATGAATGTAAATGCTGATATACTGGGACAAGTCAAAGACCCACGTAGCTTCTATCTGACAGGAGTCAACAAGAGGTGCCTTGGTTAACAGCAGTCCTTCCCTAGGCAAACTCTTCAGCTTTCAGAAGTCAGCAATTCAGGGACTTCCTGAAGTGCTTTCCTTTCTATTTAACAGATACTGTTATAAGGCTTCAATACATCTGCATAATGCTAACGACTGCTTGCAACACCAAAATCTGGACTATTTCCTATGGCTACCTTTAAATCTGTTGTTTGAAGATTTAACCTGGTGTCCCTAAGTTCCAGTAGTGTCAGAAACAAGGAACAGCTATTCATTATTGCCCTCACCATCCACAATTTACAGATTACCTTTTCCTAATATCCTCTTGGTCATTTCTTTTCCAGGGTAAGATATTCTAATCCACTTAGGCTTTCTTTCTCCAAAAACTGTACTGTGCCTCTCTGATCATCTGTGCCACTGCTTCTGCAACATTTCCAGATATGTCTGAGATGGGATAATCACAGACAGAGAAACAGTGGTGGATAAGATGTGGGAGCCCAGTGGATAGGTACAGTGATATAAGAAAGCTTCCTATTTCATCCCTAACATCTCCTTTTTCTGTTTCTGAGAATTGCAGTTAAGTTTGGAGAAAATTATTGTATTTTACTTATGTGGGTTTACATTTACTATTCACAGTGACTAAGATCTTGGTTCTAGTCTATTGGCATGTGCATACAGTTAAAGTAGTGTTTTCCACTGCTAATTTCTAATTTAATTAAATCTGCTATTTTTTTTCACCTCGTGTTGTGATATTTGTGCAGCTCTGTGTAGTCTGTTTTGTTTGGAGAATCCTGAATAAGTCCGGTAACCTCAGCTGCCTTTTGTCACTGGAGTGTCCATCCTCTCTTCCGAATGTTGTGTGAACATGCTGAACAGTGTGATCCTTGAGAAATCCTGAAAATAACCTCACTTTACTGTGGAACCTGATAATGTTTTTTGCTTTTAACCCGTTCCTCCAGATTTTTGGTTTGTGATAAATCTGGGGAAGAAAAACTGTTTTGAACAAATTCAATATATATTTACTTTCTATTGAACTAGTGATCCCATAATTTTGGTCAGCTATATAAAAATGCTTTTTGGGCTGCTTAAAGTTGTTAAAGAAATGGTGATTTCTTTCTGCGATACACTGTCTACCTTAATAAGTTTCTCGAAGGGGAAAAACAGGGGAGGGAAAAACAGATAAATAGGGGAAATGCTCTAGGAAGAAGAAAGGCAAGAGACAACTGTCAGTTATCCAGTACCTCCACACAAAGCAACTCTTGAAATCAGAAAGGCACAACCCACGTGGATAAAGCCATCCCAGCTGACACTTAAGCTTTAACTTGCCTGCCTTACAAATACTACTCTTATGGATACTCTTAGCTCTGCTGATATTCTGCTGTTGATGTCTGCATTTGTTTCTTGAGGTTTGCATTTCTCTATTCTCTTGCCTGTTTTTATGTGACATTTGTTATATCTTTATATCATTGAATTCAGAGCTCCTAAAAGCAATGAAACAAAACAGATTATATTGAACTGGGGCAGCTGCACAGTTCTGGTGGCACATTAGATCAAGTTTAGAGCAGATGATACTGTGGTCTGATTTAAACGTTTTTCTTTAAGGAAAAGACCCTTCAGACTTCAAACATGCATTGAGGATCCTTAGCTTACTCTGCTATGGCATTCAAAAGCAATACATCAAGATAATAACAGACTTGCTTTTGTCATGCAGAAGGCTGTGCATCAGAAATAGAGAACAGGTTTATTTGAGATTGTCCTTGCACTCATGTGTGACACAAAGCTGTTTAATGTTCAGTAGTGTTTTCTGTCAAATCTTAAAGTCTGCAGAAGCCAAAAAAATCCTGTATACTTTTTTTTTTTAAGTGGATACCTTGAGTATGTGTCCAGTGATGCAGAAGAGCTGATGATGTCTCCATGCCTAGGAAGAAAGTGATGGCTTTTTGAGATGTCGCAGCTGCACAATCCTGTTTCTCTTGCATGCATTATTAGCATTTACTGAATGGCATTAGGTGAGCACAGTCAGTGAGCTTTGTGAAGGTTATTAAGAAGCTAAGTGGGTAATTCAGAAAGACACTGTCTTTTTTTTCTGACAATTAAGTCTTCTCTACGATGCAGTTACCAAACCACTGTCATGTATCTAATTCTGAAATTATATTAATAGTTTTATACTCAAGGCATACAGCTTTAACTTTAAACGTAAAATAATTTGGCTGCTTCCATCATTTTTATTTAAAAGATCTTGCCTACACTTTATCTCTATGTGAGTAAGATCACTTTTTACTTAAGCTGTTGTGTTTAGATACAATATGCTTTTAAGTGGGGATCTGAACATATTTGCTGAACATTAGGGAACAACAAGCTTTTCATATTACTTCTCATTATTTCATGTAAATAATCTCTGAAAAAGATTACTTGGTAGTGAATGTTCTTCTCTATGCAAGATTTTGTACAAGATTGGGTCTTGTGTCCTTTTTGCTTGCAACACTAAGATGAAACCTCTTTCCTAGCTTTGTGCATACTAAAGCTACCACATGATTTAGCTGACGGCTCTTGTTAAGCTCTTCCTTGCATCACTATTAAAAACCTTTCACAGAAAACTTTCTCTCAAGGCTTGGAAATTTTATTGAAAGCCTTTTTGTGTGGTCTGTAAAATACATGACTTTTTTTTTTCTGGATTTGTTTTATGCTCACAGAAAATGCACAGATGTGTGTCTATTTGCCTAAAACCAGCCATCCAAGAAAAAGCTATGTTTATATTTTTGCTACTTTAGTTTTTTTTCTGTTATTTGCAATGGCCTTGACCTTTCCTCCAGTTGAAGATGTCAATTTCTCTCAGATCTTATATATATATAGAGCTAGGATAATACAAAACACACCCACATCTCTCCTTAGAGAGATAGAACCTTCTGGAAAATCTTTCTTCCAACTAAAACTCTCAGTTGCAACTTTTGAACTAGGAAACTTCCCAAGAGTTGCAAATATTCAATGGTTTGGACGGTCAGGACACTTACTTGAAATGTGCATGTAGCAGCTTTGCATTGAGCATCCTTGCCTGAAAGTTTGGCTGTAAACCTAAATGTCAGTGGATAAAGACAAAGGAATCTGTCAGGTTTAATTATCTGTGCAATATAACACCATTGAGGGAAATGTTGTCCTCTGGCTCCTAATCCTCTTTATCTTTGGTACTTGTTAAAACAGAATGGCTGAGTTTCTTTCAAAAATTGCCTGAAGCTTATTACCATGGGACGTCTGTCACCCGTGATTAAATAGCAATGCAAATCTGCTTTAGGAATAATTACTTTGAAAATGCACGTAGGTAACAAGGTTGCATTATACCTCACGTTTCTCAAACTGACTGTAGGCACAGGACCTACTTTCAGATGTCTGACTGTTGTCATATCTGCTGTTTCTGAAAAAAATAGGTACCAACTTTTATTATTTTTAAAAATAGAGCAGTAAAGGAAAACATGTCAGTTGTAAGGAGCTAATTCTTGTTGCCAGTACATACATGTATAATTATTTTTTAAATAATTTTCTTTTCTTTTTTAAGATTCTAAACCACTTTTTTTTCCCCATAAGTGCAGATATTCTAATTAAATAAGATGTGATAATGGAAGCAGTTCTGTTTTGAAATAAGATTTTCGAGAAACTATTGCAATGAGAGAATATAAAAGGAATATTTAAACTATCTGAAGCAGTGTTATCGGCACTGAATAATTGCTAAGCAGGCTACTCTGAGATAGTACAAGTGTAGAACTGGCTGAGTTAAAGTCAGTTCCCATTTGTTTTCATTAGTAGGACACACAACTTGGATGGAGTTGTGATTTCACATTAAGAGGAAATGGCTAGACTGTTAAAAAGCTTCTAAATATTCTAAATAATTTCCCCTGTAATAGTCTGAGTCCTAGCCGGCACTGAAGACTCAGCCCTTGAACATAAACTTGAGGAAGATTCAAAAATCTTTTGATGAGGGTTCAGAGGAATGAGCTATTCACCAACCTTGTGAACATTTGTCTAACTTCATTCCAAATACATCAGTGTCTCTTTTACCACACACATAAGGGAGCAGGAAAACCAAAAGTCAGATAAAACAGCACCTAAAGAAAAAAAGGTTTACATTTCCATGTTTTTTACAGATTGGAATAGAAAATCATTTCCATTTAAAAGTCAGGCTGATATTATTTTGAATGTGGATTGCCTCTAGAACTCACCTGACCCTACAGGTCAATGTACTGACCTGTTAAAGCACCGAGAAATGCCGCTGTCGTGCAGCAGACCTCAGACTTGGCGATCCTGGGCTGGTGCTCCTGTTTTTCTGTAACAGACTGGTATCTGGGAAGATAAATACAGAGATTTTGCAACAGCTACATATCAATACTTGAATTAGAAAAGGGGGGTAGACAGTGAGAAATATGCCTACTAAATACCTACCAGGAGAGCTTTAGGGAGCTTACATGAGATCAGACACTGTTTTTCTTAATCACCTGTTAAATCCTCTCTTTAGTTTGTGGATATCCAGAAGTCCAAACTGATATATATTTTTAGCAATTTATTTGCATCAGATATGAGGCTACATAATCTCGAGGATTTACATCCACCTCGATTCCAGTTTGAAATGGCAACTTGACTTTTTAAGAGCAGAATCTTGGAGCCCCTGGAATGCACTCCCAGAGGAAAACATCGCATCACAGACAATTAAAATGGGATCTGCAACAGGCTTAGCAGACACCTTAGACAACAGCAATCCTCCCCTGGTTGTGCACTGCACTGCACAATGACTCCACCAGTTTATTTCTGTCTCCCATAGCTTAATGATTGTGGTCCTTATACCCCTGTTGCTGTAGTTCGTGTCTACTTTTGGTTTTGGTAGTGCTTGGAGCAGAGAGGATGGATGCAGTAGTTAATGGCAGGTATAAAGTTCCAGTCATTGCAGAATCAGGCATCACTTTGACAATTTTCTGACTCACTTGGTGCCTTTGTGTCAGCTGCCTTCATAAACCCAAGGGGCAAGACTTGCTTCATTAGTGTAAAGGGAATTTCAGGTATATAATTAGCGGATCCTGTGTTGGCCTGGTAACCATTGAAGTACTAAATTAAGAATCAGCAGAAAATTGAATTACTCAGATGTATAATGGTTACAAGGATCGCTTTTCTCACCTGTCAATTGCAATCTGTTCCACTGGCAAAACCAAAGTTTGCTGGCAGACAAATGCAACCCTTGCCATTAGCTCCTGTTAGATGACATTACAAGAATTTATTGAAAAGGGCATCAAAAAAGGAGAGTCTGCCCCTTGTTGGTTTTTTGTGTCATCCCAGTACATGTATTAGTACCAATGTATAAATTCCAGTTCTCAAGAACACATTAATGCTTTGCTATTTTAGCTACCTTTTAACACTTACATGCTCTGGTTATTTGCTGCTTAACAATTTTGGCAATAGGAACCAGGTAGTGCTCAGCCTGCCAAGATTATTTAGGTCAACACTTCCATATTTATTTAAACATTCTTCATTGATGACAACACTAGGATTGTCAAATTTTTCTGCAACAAAGACTACGTGTGAGAAAGGTGTCCCACCTTGAATGCTGGGTGCTGCATGAAGGAAATAAGAGCTGCAGGCAAAGTATGCAGCTAGTGTGTGGGGCTTGGCTGGGATGTCCTATGCTCCTTCTCTTTACATTGAGCTTTGCTCCACTTTTTGCTCCTTTTATTGCATCATGCATCTATTTGCTCAGGCAAATAGAGACATTTGAAAACAGACCAGTCAGACTAGGCTAGATTCTGCCAGTCACAAATAATTGCCAGCTAATGGGATACTGATGTTTGACTATTTGCTGATGCGCATGCAGTAGCAATGACTGCAGGTGACACAGAGGACATTGCAAATGGCATTCATTGGCGATGAAAGAAGTCTTGACAAGTCTACTCCATCACTTGTGCTGGCAACAGAAAGCTCATCTCTGCTTTTTCAAAGACTGACTCTGTTTCCATGGTCCTGTTCTTGGGATTTAATGCTTGTAGTGATACGTGTTTTCATCCTTCATGAGCAATGAGAAGATCAGCTTAAAATTAAACTTAGATTAAAATAAACAGGCTTGGAATCCAAGATAGATTGAACTAACCTATAATGTCAATGCTTTAATGTAGTATACTGTAGTTCTGGCAGTAAGTTGTTGGAAAATGAAGGAAGGACTTGGAATAGACTCAGATAGTAGATAGATATACCTAACACTGAGAAGTTTCAGGTATTTTTCTTCAACTAAGTACAGTTTGTTAAAATACCATTCCATCTTCTTATGACAAAGAAATGTAAAATCCTAATCCTACAGACAACTCTATGTATATAAAGAGAATAATTCTGTGTATATAGACAGATGAATGTACAGACGTGAGGGAGATTGGTAAAGTTCTTCTCAGTTTCATGTGCTTTCTTGTTCAAAAGCTGCAGAGGGAGGAAACAAAAATACTGCAATTTTAGTGAAAATTTCCCCATAGATATTTTTTTTTCTACAGTAAGTAATATCTTCATGAGCATCTGCACAACAGTCAATAACCTTTCCACAAAGGACAGGAAAACCAGCGAGACATGGGAAGGTCTCTGTTGCACTGCCAGCTGCCAGGGCTCAGGTTTGAGAGTCTGCACTCATTACTTGGCCATCACAGTTTCTCTCTTCACTCCCTGAGGTCTGCCAGGAGTTTGTGCAAGTCACGGACAGTTTGTGAAAGAGAAGATACTGCCTAGAGACCACCTACAAAAGCTGAGAGGCTTAAATCTCAACTTGTTAGGGATTCTTAATGTGCAGTTTAAGAAAAAGTGTGAATAAAATCTCTGGTCATTCAAGGTCTTGGCTTACTCTGAACTTTGCCTCAAACCAGTTCTTTTAGTTCCATTGAAACTTATCACAAAACCTTGTTAAAGAAGGCCTTTGCTCTCTGTGTAAGCCTTGGAAAACTCTGCACAACGACTGGCTCTTTTAAACACCTACTAATGTGGTTCAAGTGCACTTTCATCAGGTAGCTCATCAAGTGGTTTTGAGTTGCATCTGATTGCGGTCTAGAGTAGGTTCCTTTAGAAGCGTAAGCCACTGGTGTGTTACAAGAGATGGTAACAGCTGGCTGTTGTCTCTCCCTCAAATATCAAGGGGAAAATCTGGTTTCAGAAAAAAAAGAGGTTTAAAAAAACTCAAACCACTCCAAAACCTTCATTCAAACTAGAAAATGCAATGAGATAGCAAAAACCCATTTAGTGCCAAAATGATAATTTTTAGGTTTTGAATCAGTGTTTGACAGGAAGAACAGCGACAAATGTCGCAATTAACATTGAAGGGTTTTTTCAAAAAGCAAGGATGAGGACATTGTGATGGCTTTTATAAATGCAGAGAAAATGCAACTCAGACCAGCTGAGCAGAGTGTTAGAATCAAGGCTAAAGCATCATCTTACTGACAAGAAATCATTTCTGCACGTGGCCATTATATATTTCTGTATAAACTGAATGTCTTATGTGCATGGAACAAGCACAGATAATCTGGTTTTTTCTTTGCTATTTAATTATAAATGAATGATTTCCGTAGTGCTATCCATTGTATCAGAAAGCTATTATAGTAGAAATAGTACAAGAAATTCAGACTCAAGTCCATCTTGTTACTAGTAGTACATACCGCTTTAAATGTATTTTATGCTATGCTGCAGTTTGATCCAGAAACGATTTTACAGCTCCGTATTATATATGAATGAAAAATAGTTTAAAGTGCATAGCCTTAAATCGACTCCCCAGGTGCCAAAGTACTAAGAGAACAAAGTACTGATATTTCCTTGTTTTTTAATTTTCAATGCTTACTTCCTTTATAAAATTCTTTAAAATATAGATTGTTTTGTTTTCACATACTTTACTGAGAGTTTTAAAACACCTAAAACTAAAACCAGAGAAATGGTATCACGTGCAGTCACTCTGGCCTTCACGGGTTGTCTGTGTTTTGGATCCAAGTGACAGAGTATGTAATCTTAATTTCATTGTAAAGAAAATCACTCCTATCTTTTTCAGTATCTCACATTTTCATGGGACTTCTCACATTGGAAAGCAAAATTGTGTGATGTTTAGGGAATTCTAGCCTATTACCAAGGCAAACTGTAGTCAAGGAGAGATGAAACTTCCTTATGCATGACAAGTTTGTGCCTCAGAAAAATCATTGTTTCCATTAACGACTATGAAAACTTCACCTACCACAGTACCTTACTGGAAAATCTGTGACAGTAGAAATGCTGTCCAAAGCAAAGGCCAGCTTGCTCAGGGAAAAAGAGATATGGAGTTCACGTTTTGCCATTCCTGCGAAACAAATTTATTGACAAGTTTCATGGAGATGCTGGGAAGAGGGTGGTTTTTATTTTTGGAAACTTGCATTCAGTGAAAACTAGTTTTAAAGCTTAAAAGAAAGAATATATGAAATCTTGAACAAACCCTACAGCAAGTGTGAAAATAAAGAAATGTCCCAGTTTTAGTAAACCAGTCTCCTTTTCAATGCAGCTGGAAAGGCAACAAATGAAAATGAGTTGCAATCAACCCCCTTGATATCCATTTTCACTGTAATGAAGCTTGATGGTTTTATTCTGAACTGTAGCAGAGTAAAACTATAATTAAAGCTCAACCAGCATGTGACTGGAATGCTACTTGTCATTACATCACCTTGGTAATGCGGTAGGATATTGCACATGACTGATTTTGGATTTGAACTGGATTTTTCTGTTGGATTCACTCCTTATCAAAAAATGTGTTAAGGAAAACTCTGTATTGGCTGCCTTGGGCATAATGTGCACTTCAGAGCAGTGAGGTTCATATTCAGTTCTGGTATTGCTTCAGTGTGTGACTTGGAAGAGTTTGGTGTCTTTATCATTTGACTTGTGAAAAGTGAAATGAAGAAATTATGTGCTGGAGGGTCAGGAAGTAAATCAAGGTTTTGGTTTTTTTTTTTTCTTAAATTTGGCAGTGCCTAGCAGCCTATGCCCTGCTACTGGGACCTGTTTTGCAAAGAAGTAACAGCATTTGTTCATCCAAGTAGTATTTAGGTGCCTAAAGAAGTAGATAGGTGTTCAGAGAGATTTAGAAAATAACTAAACAGATTGGGCATTTAGATTTTTTTGTCTCTATGTAAATTAGGTGTCTGACCTACTTCTGCAACTGAAAACTGTAATGGACTCCTACATAATTTTGCAGTTCTGGCCTCAAAACTGCATTTTAGCAAACCCATAAAGCATTTATGCAAACTAACTGGGGAAGTGGAACAAAAATTGTCATTCTTTTAGTGAAAGGTGTTTTCATTGTTATTGCTGACAAGCAGCAGCCTGTAAAAAACAGTCATGGTGCAAACAGCGCGGGAACAGTAGCTTGACTTGAATGTGGGAAGATCTTTCTGGATAAGAGAACTTACACCTCATCAAACAGGGAAGAATTATTGTTGTGGTGACTGGCTGCAGATTTCTAAGCTCACATGAGATGGCTAGGAGCAGAGGTGGTAAAGCTCCTTCCAGCTGGTAGGCTGAATTTCTTTCCTACATCTATCTCCAGGAAACTGCCAGATTGTGAGTTGCCTGCGGTAGCACTGGGCGTGCAATATGCAATGTAGCATAATGCAAAGACATTCGTGGATGATATTCCATGTTGGAGATTAGAAGGTTATTTGTAATGGTAAATACATGTAGTTTCTGATTTTCATAACTTGAAAGGCATGAAATGAAACCAAGAATGAAATGTCTTTTTCAGTTTCTCTCAAATAAACCCGTCAAAGTCAAAACCCAAATGATCCTTTAACAGCCTTAGTGACCTGCTGCCAAGGTGGAACAGATCCCCAGTGTCAAAATGTCACTTGCTTTTGAAAACGCTCTGTTTTCGTATCACTCATTTTCTGATTGCTCAAATCAGAACATCTGAAAAGAGTAGAGCTTTTAAAAGGTTGCATGCAGAGCGGGTTTTTTTCCCTAGTAAATGAAATCCTTTAAAGTTGGACATACCTCTAGCATCTTTTGAAAACTGTGATCTATACCTACTTCTCCTATTTGCAGTCCACGGTCTGTAAGGAACATTTTTTCCACTGCAATTCATATAAAATTCAATGGTGATGTTTGACAATGGAAGTATTTAAGGCTTTTATCTTCTAAAACAGCTTGCAAAGGTGTATAACAAAGAAGTTACACAAATAATTTTGCAATTTTCCTTAGAGTTTGCTTGAATAGATCTGAAATTAGATTTTAAAAAATTATAGTTAACATAGCTTCCAATTAAAAATTTGTTGGAAAAACTGTCTTGAAATTGCAAACCAAACATTTCAAAGAACTGTGTATAGGCTTTCTCATAGAAACAAAAATGCTCTGGGATGCTTTGCTGAGCAAAATATAAAGGGGAGGGTTTTTTTCAGGTGATGTCTTACAGAAGAGACAAGGATATGACAATAACCCTAACCATAAGGTAAAATAAGACAGCAATTTCTTTTTTAGGATACTGTGTAGATCTCTGGTACTGATAAACCAACTACTGTATCAAAGTCCTTTTTTTTTTTCAGAGATCAATCTGGACCATGTATCCACTGTAAGCATGTAGGACACTTTCTTTTCTAATATAACTGTGGGCTGTCTTTCAAACTTACCTCAGCACAGATTCCTCAGGCTTTCCCAGAGACACATCCCAGTGGTTTTGCACAGACAATTGTTAAATTGTCACTGCATCTGGCATGTTTGTTTTCTCTTCTGATAGCTGCTTTAATGAGATCAAGCCATACTATTCAGGGAGTGCTTTGAAGGATTCAGTCCACTGACAATATTTTGGCTCATTTGCAGAACTCAAAAATAGTTCTGAATGTTAGGAGGTTTATGGGTGCTCAGGGTAAGAGATGTCATGGAGCCCAAGTGAAATACTTCTGAAAATAATACATTAATGCACCACTTCATGCAGACTGTTGTGTTACTGCCTTTTTTTTTAAAGGCGGGTATTTCTTCCTTCACTAATACGTGCTAGTTATAAATTGGTTTCTTCTGTGATTTGAGTATGCAAGATTATGCTAAGCCAGCACAGTAAAAATGAAGGTCTTATCAGTGAATCAGAAGTTGTCTGTAACACATATTTGGAGAAATGAATCTTAAGGTGACTTTGGCTGAAGACTGTTACAGAAGAACAAGGAAGAAATTGTGTCTTGTGTTGGTGGCATTCATTTAAAGTCTAAAATACAGAGTGTTAAATGATAAAAATTTTCAGCAGAAACATACAAATTTTTAACCATCAAATCACTATTCTCTCCATATTCCTACTCACAGGGAATGAAATGGGGCTTAACCTGTTAGAAATAATTTCAGCTGTTATGCTTCAGTACTTATCTGAATTCACCGAAATGCAATAATCTATATCAGTCTTAAAAAGAAATTTATTTCCAAATCTGCTTCAATTTAAAATAAACTGGTTTTGTTGGACACAGAGGATTTTAGTAATGCATTTTAGGGATGCAGCAAACACATTACTGTCATAGCTAATTACCAGATAGCCACATTTTTTATTTAAGAAACCTATGAAATCAAATAAAAAAGAATTAATTCAAGTTACATGACAGTCAAAGTTCAATGTCACGCTACGTTTTTTGTCAGTTGTGAACACTGACGAGGTGTCCGCCTCCTCTGTTACAGCTGTGATACTGTGCCATCTTGTGAGTCTTGCGTGAACTTCAACAGGAAGTGAAATAAGGGGTGGGCTAGAAACAGCACCAGTGGAGGTGAATGGCAAACCTCCAGCTGACTGCAGTAGAAGTGGAAAGTTTCTGCATAAACCACAGAATTCAGTGGTGCTGTTGAGATGTCTGCTGGTGTTTCTTGGAAACCTGAGTCGTCACATTTTTTTCCTGTCCCTCACCACTCCATTTTTCTTTGTTCAGAGATGACCAGATTACTTTACTCCCTTTATATCCTGTTTCAAGGATAAAAGCTTAGACTTTTAATTTCCCCAACAATAGAGGCTTACTTCCATGGTCATTTTAGGTACTTAGGTATACTTTAAGCAGCCAAAACATTGGAAGGAATAAATGGTGCATTTTTATACCACTGCAGTTCCCTTAACTAGTACCTGTCAGACCTAAGAAATTGAGTTTTCTGAAACCACCTAATAATTTCCTTTACTCTTGGTAGGATTGTACGTGTGTTAAATCTGAAAGGAAAGCAAGGCAAAAATAAATATATTGTAACTTTTACTTTTACTGCTGATCGCAACCATCTGCTTATCTCATAGTTCCATATGCACTTTCAGTCTTCCCTCAAATTAGTCCTAGGAAAACAAGTGTGGTGAATAAATCCCTCATTCTGCTCTGTAACTATAGGTTGATCAACTCCTAGGATCATAGAATTATTTAGATTGGGAAAAAACCCTTTAAGATCATTGAGTCCAATCATTTTCCTACTCAAAGCTGTAATAGCTTTTGTTTGAAATTACCTGTTGTCTCACAAGTACATGCTCAAACCTCTGATCAAATTTTGAGGATTTTTTTAGATATTGCCATAACGTGACACCGCAGATTCCAAGTTGCACACATTATGCTTTGGATGATAAAATTTTCTCTCTATGTTGTAGGGATGAGTACCATAACTGCATTATCATTTTTTGCATTATCAATAAGATATTTGCCCAGGGAGGTGGTGTTAAACACCATCCCCGGAGGTGTTAAAAAAACTTGTAGATGTGGCACTTTGAGATGTGGTTTAGTAGTCATGGTGGTGTTGAGTTGACAGTAGACTTGATGATCCTAGAGGTCCTTTCCAGCCTTAATAATTCTGTGATTCTATATTACTGTAAATGCAAACTGCTTCATGTTCTTTGGTAATCCGTGTCTTGAGGGAAAGCACACAGCTTCTTTTGAGACTGATAACTATAATCAAAACCAGGAGCACATACCCTGGAATGGTTAACCTCTTACTGTCATAATCAGCGAAAAATAGTTATGGCCAAAACCCCCCATTTCTTAAGCACTTTTTAAAAAGTGCCGCTCCTCTACATTTCTGAGGTGGGAGATAAATTTTTGGAAGATGTCTTGTGTACATAAAGGAAGAGAGACTCAATTATCATCCATGCTCAGGGATTTAAGAGTTCTGCCTTCAAAGTCTGGATAAATAAGGAGTTTTTTTGATGGAAGTGATAGAAAGTGAGAGTCTTAGGCTATATTCTGCTGCTATTGTACCTTAAAAGAAACTTAATTATGAGATGACTTTACCAAAACTGGATTGAGAGTATGTCTTATTGCTGTTATATGGGAAATATAATCCTGGATAATATGTTTAATCTATGGTTAATATAAATTTTGCAAACTGAAAGAGAAGATATAATTTGATACTAACCAATTAAGTTTTTAAATGAGATAAAGTCTCATAATTACGTGAAAACCTACTTAAACATTTCCTAAACACATCATAATTTGTATTATATCAGTGCAGACAAATCCTTCGGTCACTGAGACAGGTAGTGATTTCACATGCCATAAAACATTGCCCAGATCCATGTGTTTTGAATGTGAACTTTATTTGTTAAAATAAAGATTTCTCTGTACTTCAGCTGTCTTTGGGTTAGCCTTTGGTCTGTTTGCAGACCTAAAATTACAAGCTGGAAGTAGTTGGCTGAGACTGCTGGTCTTTTATTGCCAGTTTGTGTAGTACAGCAAATTATATTATTGTGCTGTTGGGAAGAATGTATTTCTTCATCATCGTAATAATTTTTCTTACTATACTGCTTAATGGTTTCATAAAACCATTTTTTAATCTGATTGCTCTGGTATTTTTTAGGGTAGAAAAATATTTGTTTCACAAATAAGCTAGAACACCGTTTAAATATAAATTCATGCAGGGATATCAACTTTTATAGAGTGGGATATATTAATCAGCATTGAAAGAATTTATGACATGAAGGACATTATTTGGAGAAAATTTTTTTTTCCCCATTAGCCCTAAGCTGCTTATAGGTAACAGTAAATTTTGCTTTTCTGTGGACATTGTCTGTGGACATTTTCTGCAATAGAAGACAGTGTAAACAGCCTATTGTTCTATTTAAAATAGCTCATATAATGATAGATAATAAATGGTGTTTAAAAACTCCTGTTTCATTTTGAAAGAAAAACAGCTTGACAAGAAGAGAAAAGAAGTTAGTTATTACCTGGTTGTGATTCTACAGTAAATTCAAATCAGCAGACCACTCTGAGTTCTCTTGAGGTGAGTGGGTTTTGTCCTGATGTGCACACTGGTGCTAGAAAATGCTGTAGGATGATTCTGGGAGATTCTGCTGGCTCTGTCAAGAAAAGGTTTCCTAATCACTTCACCTCAACTTCCGACCTTTGGGACATCAGTCTCTGATCTTCAAAGCATGATTCTGACCACAGAGCTGAGTTATTTAGGTTCGTTCTACCCCTTTTTCTGAGGCTAGGTTGCCCCTCTGAGAACAGTAGAAACAATTTCTTTGTGAGACTTGGTTGAGTAGCTGTGCCATGCTTTGGTATTCAGAGATCACAGTGCTTATACTAAAGGAGGAAAATACATGTGAGGATGCTCCCTCCAGTGTTGATTGCTTCTGGAGATATTATAGGCTGCTGCTGCTGTGAGCAGTATGGCAAAGAGCTTCAAATGATAACCTTTCTTTTCAGATCAGCAGAGAAAATGTTTACTGCTGATATTTTTCATTAATATTATTGGAATCCCTACTTCTGAAAGGAAGTCTGTCTGACTCAGGACCTCAAGAATAAGAATGAAAACTGAAATAGTATGGATTTCTTTTCCAGGGATTTATTAATATTCCTTTGAGACAACTAGTGCAGCTGAATCATAATCAATGCCTGCCTTTTAAAATCCCACCACTGTGAGATTTCCACTTGATTCTGTAGTCTTTTTTGGTTCATGCAAAGTGAAATGGTACTGGGACTGTTAATTTCTTTTTGCTTGGTTTGTTTTGTTTCTGCCATTGTTCTACCTGTAAAATATGGAGACTGAGCTAGAAAAAGAAGAGCCATCCTGTGGTTTTTTCAGTGTTATCACTGACATTTCTTTTGCTAAACTTGATGTGGATAATTCCACTGGCATAGAGAAGTTAGTATTATCAGTTTAAGGTTTTTCAACCGAATTCTGACACATTAATTACGCTTGATAAATGCTCTGGGCTAAAGACAAAATTTTCAGTAATGAAAATCCAGCAACCCAAGTACAAATAACAAAGACAGTAGGTTAAACTGTGATTATAACCAAGGCTTCATGATGTTCCCCTCAGCCTGGAATCTCAGTGTGTTCTGACAAGCACAGATATACAACAAGAAAAACCCTCTGATTTGGAAATCAAAGATATAAACCTGCTTTCTCTCTACTGCATACAGTTATTCTCCTAGCTACCTAATGGATATTCTTTAATAATTTAGTAGCTGATTTTGTGTTTTCCTATCATCCCTTGATGTTTGTGTAGGTATTGAATAGAAAGGCACAAGAACATATTGCAAGAAATGGTTATTCCTAATAAATATTCTACTAACAATATTGTGGAAAACAAAGGATATAACTATATAGTTCCCATAGGAGAGGGGTACTATTTCTATCAGTGATAATATAACACATATTCTATCATACATGATTCTTTTGAGTAGAGACTTCATTTTGAGGGTTGGGGCTTTCCTGCTTCAAAATTCACACTTAACTCTCTTGGCCTTTCAAGGGTAGATTTTTATTTGCCTCCTGTAGTTCATTGTTGTTGGTACTGTAGAATAAACATATGCTTAACACGCTTACTGCTGTAAAATACAAAGTGTTTATAAGGCATGTGTATCCTCTGTCTTTTAGGTGGGATAATGTAAGTGGTCCTGTGACCCTGCCTGGATTGTTCAATTGCCTTTGAACATGGCAAATACTTACTGTTATTCTTTCATTGAAATCACTGCTGTATGGCTGCAAAGTACTCCTTTTTTCCTGGTGATGGCATAAAGTAAACGATATTCCTCTCTTCCTGCATTTTTTTTGTCACAGTACTCTGGCACCAAGAGGTCCCAGACGTTCCTTGTGTGGCATGTTTTCTGGATCACTGGGAAGCACATTTCTAAGGAGGTCTTTAATATAGAACAGTTACTTAGTGGGAAGAGACTTGGGACCTGTCCCCGCCTTTAAATAAGCATGAGTGTCCTCTTACATGAATTTTCTGCTCGTCTGGTAATTCAGTAAACTCACTTGACGAGCCATTACACAGGAATATCCACAGGGGTAGCTCATAACTTGAAACCCCAACAAGTGCAGCTTGGAGCTGAAGTGAGTGCCCTTTCCAGCATATGGAATGGCTTGGCCCTGTTTTGTCTGGGCTCATCCTCCTGCCAGGGCAGAGCACTCCTGCAGAAGTTTGAAG
Source organism: Mesitornis unicolor (assembly GCF_000695765.1). Taxonomy (NCBI): domain Eukaryota; kingdom Metazoa; phylum Chordata; class Aves; order Mesitornithiformes; family Mesitornithidae; genus Mesitornis; species Mesitornis unicolor. The sequence goes on along the minus strand of NW_010172323.1, from coordinate 31,593 downwards.
GTGTTTCCAGGCTGAGCACGCACCTTGCGATGCTGCCTGCATGAGGGGGCGATCCTGCCTGCTGTAACACACTGACTCCCACTCTGTGTGCACACAGCCCCTGTGCCATGGTGCTGCCATTATACCTGATGTTTTTCCAAAACTTGGAAACTTACATTTTCTTTTATCTAATGTTTGGAAAGGCCAAACATCTTATTTTATCCAGTGTTTGGATACCCTGTCCTTGTAATGAGAAGCGATTCCACATCAGGTGAACTGTGCTAGAACGTGGTTGCTGTCTGCATAGTCACTGCACGTAGCCTGTAGCAAATATCTTTGGCAAATATGTATGTGTCGCCTCGATCTTTTAGATTGTTTCATGAGCGTTTGCCTGAATTGTGCTCATTTCTACAAAAACACTGTAGTTATCCATCTAAGGTTGTTTTTATTGTCTCTTTTGGCATGACAAAAATGCTATGTTGTACCCGGTTAGTCAGACACAGCAAACAGAACTTGCATGGGTACAGAAGTAAGGTGGTTTCATTACACAGCACTTACCTTCATAAGCTCTGTTATAAATATTTCTGTGTCTTTGAAATGACAGTGTTTAAGGAAAGCATGGGTCAAACTAAAGGTCTTGAAGGCCTGTGAGTCTGTCTGGCAGCAGCCTTTGTAAGGCATCGGAGGCATGTAAATACATGCACAAGAGTACAAATAGATGAGGTTTACTACGTGTGTGACTTCATTTTTTTTTAATTTGAACTATTTTTTCAAGTTCTAACTCACAAAGTGGTTACAAGAACCTGAAATATTTCTGAAGGTCTTGTGCCTTTAGAGCAGTACCAAGTAGCCCTTATGTCTACTGCCCAAATGCTAACCTTCACTTCCCTTCATAGATGCTGATGAGCCAGGACGCTCTGGTTGCTGGAAGCTGTCCTCAGTGCAAAGCCTAGAAGATTCAAGGGGAAAGGTATGATTTTCAGTCAGTAGCAGCAGTTCAACCCCTGCTGTAGGTTATGCAGGACGTTATCTCTGTAGTGCTGAACAGGGAAATTTCCTGTCCTGATAAGGGATTGTTAAAGCCAGCATGGAAATACTTTCCCTTTTCCAGGAAAGACACCCCCCTCAATTTTGGAATTAAATAGAAGGTGAGGGACAAGGGGAAGGAAGCATCATGTCAGTGGAAATCTCTGGTGCAGAAAACTTCAGAGTTAGGTTTTTAAAATGTCTTCTATTATACATTGAATTATATCTAGAAAAAATAAAAATAAACTCCAGATGAAATGGAAAACCAGGAACCTTTCCAGCTAAAAATGACAGAATGTTGAAGTCTCCCAAACTTTAAAAAGCAAAATACCACTGAAAATACATGAAACAATATATTCTGTGTTACTATTTCAAAATCAACATATTAAGAAAAAATATGTATACTAATACTACTCTGAGTTCAACGCTGACCAGTTGTAGTTTGAGAAAACTGCAGTTCAGATAAGTATAATGTTTTTATGGTGCTTGCAATCCCTTTGATGCCAAACGTTTGTGTTTTAGACTTCTGGTGAGCATTAAAATAGAGACTAGTGTTTTATTACATCCTGCACTATTTTATCAAGAACTCATTTGTTCTTTCAGTAATGTGATTCTCAGTCTCAGGGATTCATCAGAGGGATTTATCTGTCTAATAAATACGTCCACTCTGTCTATACTTTAAATGTTTCCTGATTAAAATAAAGCTGTTTATCTCTCTTAGCTTCAATGATTGTAGGTAAACAAGGATTACTTATCCAGGAATCTCATCCCCATTGCCAGTTCGCAGTGTGTGCAGGCTTTCTTTGGGAATGGCTCCATGTGGGGCATATGTCTGCCTAAACATGTACGACTAGTTTAGAGTTAGTCTGAACACAGAAAAAAATACAGAACAGTCTGTTCCATGGTGTTTTTATGTATATAAGTGTAATTTATTTTTAATCACTTATGTAACACAAAACCAGGTCTTGTAAGGGAATTGAAGGTGGAACAAGATTTGAAAATTCCAACACAAATGATTTCTTTTGACCCCTCTTCCCTCAAAGGGTAATAGAAGAGTTATACAACGTAACTTTTATTTCTAAATAAACTGTTAATAAAATCTATATGATGATAAAATAATTGCTCCTTTGAGAAACAGACCTCACCTGTGAGAGGGTATAAATTATCCCACAAAAAAGTAAAATGCAAAAATCAGCAGAGAGTGACTTCTTGTGAGAAGAGAGGAGCAACTTTTGGAAGCTATGCAAGGAGCCTAGGGTTAAACTTGGACCTTGTGTAACTGGCCATTGAGCAGAATCATTTTATGTTACACACAGGATTAACAGGTTATATGCGTATGAAAGTATGGATATTTTTGCTTAGCAAGCCTCAGACAAATTAAAGGAAGCAAAATGCTTTTGAGTCTATTAAGCAAAAAGATCGAGCCATAAACCATTGATTTATGTTCATATGAAGGAATATCACTGCATCCTCTCTGCTTGTATTCTTTCCTCATCATCTGCTCCTGGGCTGTGTCAGAGATAAGACCTTAGAAAGGATGGTCTGACTCAATAGGGACTGCCTTGGGTCATTTGTCAGTCCCAACAGACAGCAATCAGGTAGTTTTGTGCTCTCTTCTTATTTCATACCAATCTTACAAATTTTTACAATTTTTCTCTACCATGCAGAGAAACTGTGGGTTTTCCTCCTGTAGTAATGAGTCAGGATCTTGTTTAGCAGCAGTGCTATTCTCTCACTTTAAGTGACCTTTTTTGACTTAACACAGCCAGGGCTATCCAAGATTAGTTAGTTCCAATGTATTGCAGATGGGCACTTGCAAGACTAGGTTTAGGTTGGTTAAGAACACAGAGTTTTATAATGGCAAACCTTAAACTGCCACAGTTTGGAACAGATGTAAATATAAGATAATATTACTCTGAATGCAGCACACAATTACTTATTCAGTTTAATGAAGTCTCATAGCACCTTTTTGAGGTTTGTCCTCATTCTACAAATTAAAATAACTGAGGCTAGTTTAAATTTATTTTTTTTTTCATTTCTACCCTTAATCCATTTTAATGAAACCACTGCTCTCCTTGTCAAAGAAATAAAAATAAATAAAAGGGTGGGGGTTGAAAGGCAGCTGTTGGCTTTTCAGAAGAGTCACTGTGGTACAAGGTAATTGCCTGCTCTGGCATCTCCATGCAGGGTCCCAGTTTGAGGAGGCTTGCTCTGAGGCACCTGGCAGAGGAGGAGTTTGACCACCTCTCTGGTTTTTAAGGCTGTGTTGCTAAATAGCGTGGCTTCATTAGCAGTTATTGTAATAAGGTTCTAGGGCACTGAAGTTCTAGTTCGAAATTCAGATTTCTTTCCTTTCCCCACAGCACGCAACGTGCTGTGTATTAATGACAGATACTACAGTTCGTAATGTGACAGTAGTCTACATCTACTGGCTCCTGTTGTAACTACAGAGTCCCAATATTCAGGCACCTAAACGGTGTTAATACTAACTTTTAGCCTATACGGAAAGGAGAGTACCCTCTTTTTGCATAATATGCTCTAAATCAATATTTGAAACAATTTTTTCTTTCAATGTCTTATCCATTTTCTATTCCTTATTTTATGTCTTGCAAACTCTATTCACATTTGCAAAGACTCTACAGTTTTTGTAAGGTGTTATTTATAGGATTAGTAGAGATAGAAAATGTCTTTTTATTGAAGTTTTATAGATTTTCTTCCTTATTAATATATTTAAATATATTAATGCTCCCTTGCTTTTCCCTCATCTTTCCCCAGCATGTCACACATCTGCATAGTTTTCCCTTGCTTTAATAATATTCTTTTCTTTTTTTCCCCTTTTCTATGCTGAAGACACTTGCATTCTCACTTCTTTTTCTCCCACTCTTTCTTGCCTTCTTTCCCTTACATGTTTGCTTCCTTCTGATGTTTTTTTCTCCTACTGCATTTTTTTTTCTGGGTCCTTAAGTGGTTTTTTTTTGCAGGCCCTTTGCTGATCTACCAGAATTCCACCATGTTTATATTCTTGGCTTGTCAATGATTCCACACAGATAATAAACCTAAGCAAACTTTAGTTCGTAACCAAAACCAAACAGCCAAAACCAATGAGATAATGGGGGTAACAAAATAATGCTTCAATGACATTTAACAGATTATGGGTTCAATGCACTAGTTGGGGATGTTATTACTACACAACACCACAAAGAAAGATGACTCCAAATTGCGCACAGACTCATCCAAAAAGGGAAGCCACTCCCTCAAGGGTACACAGAATTGCTCACCAGAAGGGAACAAGAACTCACTCAAGTGAGTGAGAAGAAGGAATAATCACTCACCAGAAGAAGGAGGAGGGCACTCAGTCCTGGGAAGTTTCCTTAGGTGATGTCCCAGTTCCAAGGGGAGGGCTTCCAAATGCAGACATGTTGCTCCAAGTAGAACAGCTCAAAGGGGGTCTCCAGGAGGGGCCCCATTTTATGGCCTGGTCAGATATTAATGGTGGTCATCTATTGCCCATCGTCTAGAAGCTCCTCTGGACTGAGGCACCCCATTGTCTGGGGACCATGTCTGTTGACTGAGGGGTCCCCTTTTTCTTGCCCCTGCCACTGGAGGGGGTATGTGCTGATCAGCACCTGATCAGGGTGTGTATGTGACAAGGACCTCAGTGTGCTACCAGAGGCATGAAAATGGCGAAAGAGCTGGTGGCTGCCACGTCAAATACCCTAGACCTTATTGGAGGAGGGGTGTGTGTGCTCGTGCCATAATAATAATAACAACAACAACAACGAAATAACAGAGAAATAAAACCCAAGAAAGGCAAATGATGCAAATGAAACCAACCAACCAACTGATTCCCAGTCAATTCCCGAGCAGTGGCCACCCTCAAAAACCTTTTACCTAGTTTTATTGCTGAGCATAATGTCAAAAAGTGTGGAGTAAAATGGAGTGGACTGCAGAAAATGGCCAAGCACACCCGCTCTGTATAAATAGCTTCTCCCTAAATAGCACCAGCACTGCTGAGGACAGTAGGGCAATCTTTCATTTTCAATGAAATGGAAATCCTATCCATGGTGAAAATATGTGATTTATTACTCTCTCTTATGAAGAATATTCACAAGCCTCGTCAAGTGTAGCAACCACTTGAACTGTCCTTGAGGAAACTTGAGTAACTCGAGAGTCACTCTCTTCTTTACGATGCTTTTCAACACGCTTAAGCTTTGCTCAGAGACAGGATGAGATGGACCACTAATCCAATCCAGACTGACAATTCTAGTCTTTCTATTAGTATGTCAGAGATCCTACTGTACCAATCATTTATCAGCTGATGAGAACTTAATCTAAATGACATATGGAAACGCACTGGGCAGAAAATCTGATTAAATTCAACATACTCTCCTAAATAATCTTTTACTATCTAGTTACCCTGGTAGAATATTAGAACTTCTTCTGAAAGTTTTTGCTTCTGATTTTTCTGTTTTATTCCCTAGCAATTTTAAGCATTTATTTTAAACACTTCTTTCCCTCAACTTATAGTTCTCTTGAAAGCTTTGTGGTTGTTGCCTCCCTCTAGATCTTTTCCTCCAAACCTATCATCTCCAATTCTGCTCAGCGAACTGAGGAATCATAGCTGGAACCTGTGAAAGGACATTTGGGATGTTTGGATCCATAGACAGGGATAGTATTTTGCCCTCAGTAAAGTCAGTTTGAAAGAGTGCACCATACTGTTAGCAAACGTCTTTAGATTCCTGCTTAGGATTAAGAGGTGCTCAACAGTTGAGAAGAAATGCAGTTCATGGCTCATGAAGTACAGAATCAGGGGAACATTCACCAGGAGGACAGTGAAAGTGCACTGGCTTGTGCTGAGAGAGAGATACAGCTGGGTCGTAGAAGGGGGCATAATATTGAAGACTGCTCAGGTACAGAGTAGAAGATAGGGGTCTACTCAAAATAGAATAATTTTAAACACTGCAAGAAAAAAAATTAAAGAAAATGTATAAGCTAATACTGAAGCCTAAAAGCTGAGGTAAGATCACCTGAATTGTCAGGCATTTTAAAAAACCAAACACAGATCAGTAAAACACAATATCCGTTTTATTCCTTCTAGGTACACCTCCTCCTGTTTGTGGTTCTCAGTTCTCTCCTGGGACAATTCTTATTCTCCTACTTAATAATTTTCACAGATTTCTTCATTCAGTCATGCTCTTTACCTTTTTGTATCTATGTGTACTCATCTTGTATCTCTAGCCTGCATGACCTGAAAAGTTCAATAATAATAAATATCAATAAGCATGTTTTTATTTGTAATGAAAATCCAGTCTTTTGCAGAATTACAAAAATGTTTTTATATTGAGAGTGAATGGCATCCTATGGCAGTGACAGTCACCCTTGCCCCATGCTCTTTCTCTCTGGTTTTTGTCTATCTGCAGCTGCTATGGCAGCTTGATGATCACAGAATCACAGAAAAGTAGGGCTTGGAAGGGACCTCGAAAGATCATTCAGTCCTGCCAGAGCAGGATCACCTAGGTCACACAGGAACGTGTCCAGGCGGGTTTTGAATGTCTCCAGAGAAGGAGACTCCACAACCTCTCTGGGCAGCCTGGTCCAGTGCTCTGTCATCCTCACAGTAAAGAAGTTTTTCCTTTTTAAGTTGAACCTACATTGTATCCTGATCATTTAAAGTCTGTCCTACTGTTCAAAGAAGGGCTGACCACCATGTGCCTTGTATGGTTCAAGCACAGCTCCCTTACAGCACTCTGTCTTGGAGCCATGTGGATGCAGGGCTGCTGCTGCACAACTCAGCTGTTCAGCTGGGGGATGCTGAACCCAGCATCATTGCTCTCCTCAGGATAACCCCACATTGATGCAGTGAGACCCCAGGGATCTAGCATCAGTTAGAAAATGAGCCCTTTCAGAGTATTTCCTTCCCTTGGTATGTGACAGTGTTTGTGTGCTATGTCTTGTGGCTTGTAGTTACACAAGGATTTTGATATGAACTTTTGGGGTCAGGCAGGTTGGCTGCATCTGATTTAATTCCTAAGCAAAATAACAGCCCGAAAGTCCTTGGAGTCTGTTTCATCATCAGCTAAAAATGCCAGCTGGTTTTGTAAACACATTCCTGAAAATACTTCATGGAGAGTTGTTTCATTCACTTCACCCCAGTAGACCTTTTTCCACCATCTGTCTTTTGTATCGGTACAGTTGATGTACAAGTGGTCATTACAGGAGTAGCGTATCATTACTTTTAGTAAGGGAAAGGAAATATCACAGCCAGTAAACCTCTCAGTGCTTGTATAATCATGTGTGTTACCAGCTTTCACTGATGTTACTGTTTCTATAAAAGTCATCTTTGGAAGCAAAATTATTTGAACCAATGAAAATAATTTCATAAAATCCTAGGACTGGGAAATTGTCTTACATAATGGTTTTGCATGGTCTAAATTTGAGTTTTCCACTTTAAACACTAAAAAATGTAGTTCTCAGTAACTCATTTGCACCATTTAGAGTTAAACAGATTTTTAATTAAAATAACTGTTCATTTTGGTGGAAAAGAGAGTTCAGTGGAAAATTGTCATCCTAACAATGTTTTATTGAATGTTTAAAGAAAGAAATGGTCATTGTTATCTTCAGTTTGATTTATCTGTATGGTTGGAAAGTTGCTGATGGAGGGAAAAAAGGTGAATATCATTCCTTTCATGGCATCAACTCTGGCAGTTGGTGGTGGGAGGAAAATGCCTCTTCATTGCCTGTTTTCCTTTTCTTGTTAGCTACCTTTCATAAATAAGAAATGAAGTACAGCCGTCCTGCTTTTGATGTAAGTTATAAGACATTTCTGAAAGTATGTATTTTTTGCCTCTTTCCGTTGCCCTACACTAATAGCAAAGTCACACTCAAAACTCCCAAAGCAAAACTAGGAGACAGGGACAAGTACTTAGGCCATATGTCTGTTAGTTTTCCTTTTACTCAGATGGCAAACAAGTTCATAAATCCTTTACCATCCCTGCAGACTGTTGTTTGCAATGAGAAATAAGAGTCTCTCTGCAAGTGTAACCTACTTTCAAAATAACTTTTCTCCTGTTTTTCTTCTGAGCCACAAAGATGCAAGTCTGTATAGTAGGAGCGAGACTTCCTAAGGCAGATATCGTACTGAAATGTCCATCCTCCGCCAGAAATCATCATGAATTTGAAATGCATGGCCTGCCTGTATGTGCCTTTATGTATTCTAATACAACCACCTTTGAGTTTTATTGATGTAAAATTTGTCATTCAGGGATCCGAATTTAAAAAAAATTAGCGGCTGATTAGAAAGGTGGTTTCCTATAGAGAGAGACTGACAATTCAGGACACTAAGAATTTTGACTTGAGATTGTGGCTCTGTCTTCTCAAAATATATCTGTTTAAATACATACACTTTTATATCACTGAATGCTTATGAAATACTCTCACCCCTCATGTGAAATTTAAAGCAAAACACAGTCTATCTGATGTAGAGCCTGAATAGCTGTAGCTGAAAGAGCCTTTCTATTGCTTGTTTTCCAGTTGATTTCTAGGGACTGCAAGCAGAAAATGCTTTTAGGACAGAGAAGCTGTCTTAAACAGCTCTCAGTGCTATATATGTGCTACAGCCTGCTTGTCTGTCTTGTTCTGTTGTGCTATGTCAATGCCAATATGCGTATCACAAAATGTCAAGTAATTTTATAGCCCTTGTCAGAACTGTAAATAACATGAAAGCAGTGCAGAAGACAGGTGTTCATTCTGTCAAATGAACAAAGCCACCTAAAAGTTTTTATTATATTTTTAAGTAGTTTAATTTGCTTTTGCCCACCTCATCAGAAAGTTATGCTGTTTGACTCTCAGAAGGAAAAGAATGGAATGGCAGCTGGAGAGGGCAGGAGGGTTTGCATAGCAGTAAAACTGTGATGAATAGGAGCCATGAAGTCAATTAAATCCACACCTGTAATCTAACCTAGCCAGCCCTGTGTAAGCAAATAAAACCATTTTCTGAACCAGTACCATCTTTACAGGTGAGAGAGTGACTGCAGGCATAAATGCGTCTCCATTTTACACCATTTATTTCACTGCTGGAGTGAAGAATCTATCAGAAAATCCCTTTGCTTGAGGAATGAGTGCTGATTTTATTGATTTCTCCAAAACATTTATTTGGTTTACTGTAGACACAGTAGTTTTTCACTGAAGTCGAGGCATAACCCAGTAAATCACCTTACCGAGCAAAGAAATTCCTTCCAGGTAACAGTTGATTGTATTTATTTAAACTTCAATGTTGTCACTTGGCATCCTGTCCTGTCCTTCCACTGCAGAGACAGGGGGGTTGTATGGCAAAACCACCGTGGGCCGGAAACATGGGAGAATGGTTGCATTCAATGATTATTATTAGCAATAGTTAGCAATGAAAGAAAGAATTAGTTTGTAAGTTACTACACACAGCACAGATGAGGAAGCTCTGTGTTGTTTTGGGCTCTTTATTTGAGAGAAGGTGTGACATAGCAGAAAATGTCGGTTCTTCTCTAGACAGAACTGCAGAGAATAACGAGCACTACAGAATCACTGACACCACAAATGTTCTTTGAAGAGAAGTGACTAAAACAAAGACAGAAAGATTAAAAAATAAGGCTTGTGATAACTTATGTCAATTGAGAAAATGAAATTTTTTATATAACCCTTTCTGCTTAGCAGAAGAAGGAGGAAGACATTTCCTTCTACTTCCAGTTTTAACTTCTCAAATTTAACTACATTTTTGTATCCAATGTGGCCATACTTGATTTCCTTTTATAGAGCAAAACATATTATTTCAGAGTCAATTTAAGCATTTTTTCTTATTTGTAGTCTTTTACTCAACATCTTTTACTTGAACTGAAAGAGGATTTCAGGAAAGAGGGGAGAGTGTTTTTCACTGGTTTGGTTTATGTGGTATGAGTTAATTTTGTGGTTTCCTGAATGAAGAAAAAAATCTTGTGTAAGCTCAAAATACTCATCATTTTCAGTCAGTCATTCAGACAGTGAATGAAATACAGTTCTAGTTCAGCCCATCTGTTTATATTACTAATATCTGTTTTAGTTTTACAGTATTTTCCTTTTATTTCATCCCCCATTACTCAGTGTTTCCCATTCAGACATCAGCT
>NW_010172323.1:13536-21426 GCF_000695765.1 Mesitornis unicolor | reverse complement strand
ATTCCTGCTCCACCTCCCTCATTCTTTTATTACAGTGCTATGAAGCTTCTTTTTCCCAAAAGATTAGAAAAAAATTGTCAGTTTCTCTTGTCACCTTATCTCTCTGCAGCACATAGTGTAGTTATTTTCTGCCCTCACAGATTATACTTCTTTTGTTTCTTAGACTTATCAACCATGAGAATCCGGTAGCTCACTGTGACTACATGATGATACTAAACCCATGTTGTCTAATCAATATATTCTTCCCCAAGATGGTGTCCCTTCTTGCATCTAGAAGCCACACTTCAGTCACAGCACTTCTTGAAAAATGAATGCTTCACAAAATGAATATTCAAAGCATCTGCTGTTTTTTGAAAGCTTCTGAGAATTATTTTCTTTGTCTTGAGCCCTTTCTGTGTTTTACTTTCTTTTCCTTTAATTACAGTGTGGAAAAGAAGGAGGGGGAAATAAAAAGTGGACAAAGCACACTGAAATAAACAGCACAAAATATGTCTTCTTTAAAAGTTTGGCTTTAGATTACTTTTTCCCTAGAGGGGAAACAGAGAGGAAAAAATCCACTGAAAGGTGTTTTTTAAAGATGATTTCTCTGAAGTGGGTTGAGTATGGGGAAGGAATAAACTGTTCTGAACTCACCTATAAACTGCTAAATCCTCCTATTTCTGCTGACATGGGTTCATTTGCAGTTACTGACCTGGAGAGTGACAGCTCCTTATTTCAAGCCTTAAGGCGTGCTTTCTGAATCCTCAGCCACGCTGGCTTTCTGCCAGGGAGGTACGTTGGCAGGGCTATTTCACTGTTTATGGTACCCACCAGGATCATAGAAGAAATGTTGTTTCATTATTTGTGGAAGGCATCCAAAAATTAGGAGGGATGCGGGGGAAGAGGGAGGGGGAATAGTCAAGCAGTGTTACCACCCACAGCTCCCTGCCAGTGGTGCTGGTGGGGTGTAAAGCTGTTGCCCATCATTTTGCAAGCAAGATCTTTTGTTGCCTACTATAGAGAGGAAGAAAATTATAGTGACAAATGATAATGTTGTTGACTCCCTGGTAAGAAAGTGGAAGCTTTATTTGCTCCACAATCAAACAAACAACTTCCTTTGTATCTAATGAATGGGTTCAGCTCCAAGTCAAATATAATTGCAGACAAACCCTGCTTAATACAAAAGATCAAAGCAATTAAACTCCCCAAACTCTATCAGTTCTTTCTCAGTGACATTTGTTACACATATTCAAGAATAAAAGAATACATGCAAAAATCTTCTAATATATTGGATCAGAATGGTTCATTCTGAGGTGGAAGCTGAATAAAGTTAATAATGAGAACAATATTTCTGTGATTGCTTTGGGACTGTAGCCTTATTTCATACCAAAGTTCTAATGCAAGTTGCCACATTTAAAAAAAATCTTTTTATTTGCTTGGGATAGGGGTAACTCTCAAGGAATTCAAGCTTACAAGAGCTACATTACTGACTTCAGCATGCTCAGAGCAGGCCCTGAAGACACTTCAGCAGAGCAAGGGAGGAAAATGACAGTTTAACAATCTCAAAATTTTTGATTGAAGGAAGTGCATAAGCTACACAGGGAGAAGTTGGTGACTATTTGTGTTTAGGGTTGTTTTTTTGTTTGTGTTTGGTTTTTTTATTGGTTTTGGTTTTGGTTTTTTGGGTTTTTGGGGTTTTTTTTTGAATAAGACCAAAATGATTAGTGTATCCATACTGAATATTAAAAATGTTAGTCAGAAATTAAATGGCCACAGTTCATTTTTACGCAGTGACTATGAGGACATCAGTACAAACTAAAGGTCTCCTGTTCTGGCTCAAAGAGCCTTTGAAATGTTTCCAGACAAGTTCTCTGGTTTGCCTCCTCATGCTACTTTCAGGAAACAGAAATTTCTGAAGGTAGGAATCTCATCTCTTAGGTAATCTAGGAGGCAAATGTTTATTTAAGTGACAAAGGAGTAAACACACACTAGTTCACCTAACTTTGCTAAATGCCCTTCAGTTCCTGAGTGAGTATAAATCAAAGATGTGTCTGATGAGCTATTTTTAAACTGCTTTTCTCAAAGAAATTAAGTTCTAGGTCCCAATTCATCAACAACAGGAAGATGCATATGTTTCTACCTTTCCCCTAAGGCTAATGCATGAACTTACTCATGAGAAAGTAGATCAGTCAATAGCTCAAGAGTTGCATATTTGTTCAGGGACCAGAATTTGGTATGCTTCCTTGGTAAGCGCCCATGTTCTTGAGCTTTTCTCAGCCAGTGAACTATGACATTTATTTTGGAAAGCAGCTTCAAAAAAGGAGGTGGAACAAAAGATATGAAGGTGACAGGTATGTTTCCTAAGTCATATCTCCTTTATAGTGGCCAACAGAATGGGCTACAGGGTAAACATGTATGGTGAACAAGGGTGGAAGTAGGAACAAAGGACTGGAAAGATCAAGAGCAGTACCCATTACACCAAACTAATTTGCCTTTTTAAAGAAATTGACACAGTATTTTGAACAAAACTCTGTGTAGTAGATGTGCTTTGGACATTCTTACATCCTTTAGGCTTATCTCTGGAAATCTTTGGTAAGAAGACGCAATAAGGACTCTGGTCTAGCAAAGGCATGTGCTAGATGTGGTGATTCTCAGCTGTGTAAATGTGGCAGCAGAGCCAGGAGAAGTGTGTTACGTACATAGAAAGCTTAACTTGCACTTTAATACCTAAGGACACTACATTTGAAAGTTCTGTTCTTGGGCATAGATAAGTTCAACTCTTTACCCAAGCCTGTTTTAGCTCTAGCTCAGTTAAAGAGGCTTAAATCAAGGAGACTCCTTGAGTTACTTAAGTATTTTGAAAGCATTATGGAGGATAGAAAATTACCAATCTGAAACTAGAGCTGCAATTATCAAAAATCTGTTCTCATGTCTGTGCTCTAATGATTCTAAAGGGAGGGTAAACTTATTTGGAAATTTTGGTGTGTCTATGCAGTACATGGCAGAAAGGAATAAAGTAATGAACTAAAAAACTGAGAGAAGATATTATATGAAAACCTCACTGAAGTTGGAAGTACATTACTGATTTACAACAGCTACAGTCATGTAGGTTCTGGATGAGAATGGGGAAAGGTAATGGAAACCAATCATAAATACTTGAGGGGGTGATGGAAGGAGACAGGGATAACACATTTCTGAGGGAGGCTAATGTTTTCCATACAGAGTAATTAATACAAATTGTCTTCTATATTTCTTATAAATCATGTTGTGGTCTGGGGACCTTTATATCCAGAGTGTTTTCAGAAGTGATGTGGAGGCATTGCTCTGTGGTTTGCACAATAATTAAAGAGAAGCGTTATGCTGCAGTTGGATGTGAAACTGTGGGGGCCTGGTGTTCCTGGTGCTCACTTGGGCTCTCTCCTGCACACCCACCTGCCCTAGAGCAGCAGAGCACATTGCCTTACAGCAACATGGCTTTTTTGGATCTTGCTTGTTGTTTTATTGATCAAATAAAAAACTACAGTAAAGAATCTCTTTTTTTAAAGAGAGTAAACATTACAGAACACCTAGAAAGCAGGTTTTTACTTTACTTTGCAACTAGCACTGCAGCTGCCTCAGGTTACTGTAGCAGCTGAACTTCTTTTCATTTTATCTTCCAGTCAAATTTTGGACATATGTGTTTCAAACTTTTTCATCTTTTGGTTTAATGAACTAGTAAGATGTTTTTCTGCTGTTTTTGCTTTACTGAAAGGGTGCTAGTTTTACATTTTCAGTGCTTCATCCATGCCCCTTGTATTACTTATGACACCTATGCTGTAAGTTGGCCACTGGTAAATCTCAGAACTTCAGTTACTCACTTTGGATAAATATTTAAATCAGGAAATAAAATATAACTCAAATTCTAGAAAAAATTTGGAAGATCCTACCTTCCCGCAGAATGCCGAAGCTTTATATCTAGTCACAAAAATATTCATGTTGTGAGTCTGAATGGGGTGAATTCCACTTGTGTATTTGGTGGCCCATACTCTTGCCTCCTTGTATCTACTGCCCAGCCAGGTGACATCAAGGGGAATATCTTACTCACAAAAAAAAACTTTTGACTTCTATTTCTTCTTCATTCTTGCAACAGCAGAGAATCACTGATGTGCACTGTCCAGTTCAATAGCTGGTGCATTCAAATTTGATCTTTTGTGGAGTTCTGGTACTGTTAGAGTGGCTTAGCTCAGATGAAAGCTATGCTTTCACACCACGTAAGAAATTGGCAAGACCCAAATTCTATGGGCTGCTCCTTTGTCAAAGTGTATATTTCAAATACATTTTTTGAGGAAATCCACCCTAATCATTATGCTATAACCTATCTATCACTGGTAGTGACAGTGACAGCCTGGACCTACAATGTATAGCACTACAGCATTCAATCAGCTCTTTCACTTGATCTGAGAAAGACTCAGTAATGAACACCTGTGTGTATATCCCAACTTTTCAACCATTTCTAGCACCAAGAGACCTATACCAATGGTATCATTAAAGCATGCACTTTCCCAAGTGTCTACTTAGAGAAAATATTAGTGTTTCAGCACTGTGGTTTGTAGAAGATTTGGGTCTGTTATTTTACTGCTTTTCCCATCCATGACTGTAATGATTGTTTTTGCATCAATATGTTTTCAGTGTAAATGAACAATTATATTCTATGCCTTAGGCAGTTTAATTTCTCATTACCATATTAAATACTAAAGGCTGTTTTCTTGCCTCAGATCCACAACATCTGCCAGCACTTGTCTAAAAAAGTTTATCTGCTTTGGAAATCAACGTGGTATCAGACTGAGTCACCATCAAGCTAGAATTTAGCATGTGGCTCTAGCATTCCTTATAACACTTGCAGAATTGAAGAAGCTCTTGTGTTTTGTTTTGGTTTTGTTTAGTTTGGGTTTTTCGTTGTTGTTGTTTTTGGTTTTCCCCAGAAAGCCCTAAAGGGTATATATGAGGTTTATGAGAAAAATCTATAAAGAATTCCTACCTCAAGGAAAAGAAGACATCATTAAGAATAGATAAATAACAGTATAAGAAATGATTGAGGATCATACTTGTACTCAGTATGAGTCGCTTCAGCTTTGTTGGTATCAGTGAAAATGTGCCCATTTATCTCATCCAAGAATTTGGTTCAAGTGGTATATTAGAATTAATTGTTGTCCTCCACTCACTTCTATAAGATGAGTGGTCTCTTCAGGACAGAAAGTGAGTTTTCAAGGAGCTGAGGTCTAATTGTGCAATTCATTTAATCTAATATGCTTTTTAATCACCTGCTCTGTGAAGGTAGGATACAGAAATGTGCATGTGTCCCTGAAAATAATATTATTTTAATAACCTCTGGTGTTATCTAATGATTGTAGCATATGAAAGGGAAGTGGAGGATTTGATATCTGAGTATCTGGGTAAGCAACAAGAGAGCTCTGATTTTGGTCACAAGAGAAATTGAGTTGTTTATGTACCTGTTAACAGTTACAACTTCTCACTCTTTTTCTGGTGTGCTATGTTCTTTAGTGTTTCATGATTAATTGGCTGGGTAACCAGTATAACCTAGAAAGAAAAAACACCTACTAATTGTCCGATGATTTTCAAAGCAGTCCTCCACTGTACTTACAGTGGAAATCCAAAGAATCAATCCACCTTTCACTCTGCTATTTCTATCTGCTCTTCCCCTTTTTTATTTCTTTGCCAATGTATTGTCACTTTTATGTCAGTCCTTCCTTGGTTTGTGTTGTGCGTCTGTTTCTTGAAAGTCTCTGCTCCAAAGGCTGTCAAGTTTCCTCATGGTCTCATATTTGTGTGCCCGACTTGTCACTGGAATGAATGAGAAAGTCTGCAAAATAAGAGAGAAACACCGAGAAACTCTGTATCTGATACTTTTATGGATATCTTTTGCTTTCAAGAGATGAAATTAAATTAGTTTAGTCCATTTCTAGAACAGCAGATGCCAGCCCTTTGTGTGACCATCAATCCTTCAGCAGAGATCATTAAAGAAAGCTTCTCCAGGCTTTATGTATTGTTGGTGTAAGACAATGAATCTGTGGGCATATGAGTCATTATTTCACAAATGCTCATGTGATGATTTTTCTTCTTGTAGATTTCTACAGTTACTAGTCTATAAAATAAAACTTGAATCCAATGACTTAATCTTAATAAAAAAAAACCCGAAAGACTGTTGGTTAAGATAAGAGATATGTGAATTTAATCAGTTCTCCATGTTTCTCAGCTCCATTTTAATGAAACTGAAACACTTCCCACCTTTGCTTCTTGTCTGGATTTGCATACTTGACTCTGGGCTGTCCTTTTGAAGAAAAGGGCTTGGGGCTTTGTATAAAGAGCAAACTCTACCTAAGGGACAGGTAGAAAGTTTTCAGGAAAAGGAGAGAACAGAAGACATGAGCTGTGACTCTGTTTGTTTAAGCTCATAGCTGCTCCATAATTGCTCTCTTAGTACTTACTGATAAAAGCATGATTCAATGGCATGCTTTTCTTTCATGGTTCTGCTGAATTTTAAAGGATGCCAGAATTTATATTTGATCATGATTAAGGAAGAAGAGGTTCTGACCTGTTCTTGGAAAAATAACATATTCTGTCCTTAGGAGATTAAAGTAAAGTTGAAAGCCCATCATGCCTACACTTAGTGGAAAATTATTTTGGAATGTAATTTAGCCTGATAAACTACTAAAAATCGTGAAAATGGGTAAGCTGTAGGTAGCTTTCCTCTATGCCTCTTCAGCTGCTAATATGAACACATCCTATTACCTTCTAAATTCCTCTGGAAAATGTACTGAGAAAGTGTAATGTCCCATTTCCTCAACTTAAACATTCGTTGCCCTGTAAGGTGAAGAATACCTTACTGCTGCCTAACTTAATACTGGAGGTTGCGTGACCAAGTTGGCACATAGCAGAGTCATGAAAAGAAGTGATTTCCAGCAACTGATAAGAACTAGCAAAGCATTCTGGCATGTAGCAAAATATTGTGAGGTGCATTAAAACCTGTTGATCCTAACAGGCTTTTGAATGTGAGTGAACCAAAATATTTACCAACATTTAATTACTATTATCCCAGCTGCACTATAAACATGGTCTTCATGAAAACTGAAACTGTTTAGGAATAAAAATATAAATTATAAAGCCAATGTAACACTTTTTTTCTGCATTGAAAATGCTTTTGAAAAAAAAATAAAATAACTTGTGATGTACTCCTATGCCAAAACTAGGGTTCCCATGTGAGTTGAGGGAGAGGAAGGTGATTTTGGCTTAGCTGTTGCAAATTACATTCAGAAAAATTAGGGGACTGCTCTATAGCTTAAAATATAGTAAGTGTGCTTTCCTGAACCAGGATTTTAATAGTGCATAGGAGTGTGTCTTGTTCAAATCAAGCAAAAAAATCTAATTTTATAGTACCCTTGATCCTACTCTGCTAGTGTCAACTGCATCTTTGCTAGTGATTTTATTTAGTCTGGATTTATCACAGTATGCTTTTCTAAATGAATTGCTTCTCTAAATTCCTCTAGCAGGGATTTTTAATGACAGGAAAAAGTGTCTAAGCCAGGACTAGTAACTAAATTGTGACTTCTGAAGCTTCTAGAAAGCAAAAGCAAACATGAGCTCCTCTGATGCAATTTTAAACCTCTTACTAAGATGAGAAACTTGAAACTCTGTTAGCAGATGCTTATACAATGAGCACTACCAGATGGATGCTTGCGTGCCAGGACCTGGCTGGCAACTCATTAATTTTAGTTACAGAGCAAAACCTTTACACTGGGAGAGGCAGAGGGGTCCCTACCACTTCCAGAGTGGTCGTTTCACCTGGTCAGTCTTTCTCAGGAAAGTCATTAGCACAACACCTAGACTGAGTAAATTCACTGCGGCTGATTTCAC
>NW_010172323.1:0-13505 GCF_000695765.1 Mesitornis unicolor | reverse complement strand
TCCCTACACAAAACAAATTAATTTAGGGACTGAAGAGCTATTGGTGACAAAATTAGTGGCCTTCTCAATTCTGTGGCTTATGAAGGTTGCAGAGACTTAAGGAAGAAAGGAAATTTGTCCTTGAAAATTCTGAAATAGCTGGTTATTCACTTCTGGACTGTAGCTAAGACTGAAAAAAACAACAGGGAGACCTGTGCTCTCTGGTTAGGATCAAAGATCAATGTGTTTGAAAGTCTCAGAAAAGTCACTCAATCAAACAGACTGCAACACTTTTGATCAGGTAAGAGGGCAAAGATAGGTCTTGACGTTTTTTTGGACTTGTCTTATTTCCTTTAGATATTCCCATCAGTAATTTATTTGTTAGAGAGTCCACAAAAATGTCAGACTTGAGAAAAAGAGATATTTCCAGAAGCAAGACTGGAGATTCATGTATGTAAATAATCCCACTATAAGCCAGATTTTTTAAGGGTAGTAGTATTCATTCAGCCAGGAGCATTGCTAATTGAATTAATATCCAGTGACAACAACCGGTAAACATGGCATTTGGAATACTAGGCACACATAATGAACCCACCTGAGAACAATCTTCATAGATAAATATCCATAAAATGAATGGTTCTGGCTAGTAAATAAATAGGAAGACATTATGTTTCTCATGAACAAATAAAGGCTTAAACTGTTTAAAAATTACTCACTGTGGACTATTAGCCTAGTTCTCCACAGAAATAAATGTTGTGAAGTTTGAAGTCTGTGTTTGCAGACTGATACATTTTGTGTAAAGCAAGAGAAACACTAGAAACACAGGCGAACTATAAACCTTTCTGAAACTTGAATATTCCTCTGTACTAGTTGTTTTCCTTCAGTTACAGAAGTTTGTGATATTTTTTCCCCTCCTGAAATGATATGCAACTCAGACATGCAGCTTAATTGACTCCAGCCCTTTCATAGTGAACAAGCAGGTGGCGTTGGCTGCAAGGAAAACACCTCCTTGCACAAGCCAGGGGCACCCTCCTAGTCCTCTGGATTAGTAGGAAGTCAGGTATTCATGTCTACACCACCACACTTCTCTGCAACTCCATTTTCACCTTCTAATACAGAAATGCCCCCACTTGCAAAGAGGTGTCTGCTGAGGTGAGGTTTCAAAGGAGAAGCACTGTAACACCACTCTCTGTAATCACCATGGAGCTACTGGAGACAAGGGGAAAAGGTGCATGTCTGAAGTAACTCTACTCCACTCTCTGGGTTTCTAACATGCCCTCTTACCAACCTAAAAAACTTTTGAAGTGACTGTCTGAAGTAGAACAATCTCTCTTCTATTTTGCAAATATAAGGTGAGAAATCTCATGGTGTGTAAAACTTGGGATACTGGGAAGACCTCAGAACAACTGCTAAAAATCCTAAATGTTGTATGCTTGCATTAGTTTCATAAGTTTGTTTGAATTGCAGCAACATGCGGATGTGCCATTGAACGACTGTTGTGGTAGGAGGATGATGCCTATGAAATAAAACCTTTCTCTGCCTATAGCCCAAAGAGTGATTAATTTTGGTGATTCTGTTATTATGCATAATGCTCCTGTGCTGAGGTTATTTATAGTGGTGTGTTGGTGACAGCCTCATTGTTCCCTATTAGCTACAGCTAATTTATGACTTCACAAATAAATACAGATAAGGAGTGGAAAGACTCCTGTCTTTATTTGACTGTCCAGCTGTTTTGGGGCATTTAGGGTTGAATGGACCTTCTGGTATATTGAGTCCAGTTTTCTTGTTCTCACAGGCATGACACAATATGACATTTTCTGCTATTAAAATACATCTTACATCTTCAACTCAGCACAGTTTTTCTCAGCATCTATTGGGACACACTCTGAGTGTCTTTTGTAAGGGTACCTTGCACAAGGCTTCCCTAGAAATTACTTGTCATATGCTGCCTTTTTAAGATATTCTGGAACTGAAAAGACACCAAAATGTTCTAGGTAAGAGAAAACGCTCTAGCCAGTGCATGGTACTGTCCTTCCTTTCTGTTTGTGATATGATTAAAATACTAAAGCTTGAATAATAATAACAGATGCTGTGGTTTTTGCCCACATGACCTGAAGAATGGTTTATGGCAGATAAAAACCTAAACAGTTTTGAGCAGTCTGAGACTGTAATAAACATAATTAATACCAGCTGTCAAATTTTTATTGACTTATGCCTTATGCATGAAAACATTAATTCCCCTACTGTGATTGTACAATGTAACAGATCATATATAACCTACGTTAATAATAAATATTTCTAAGCACTTATGTAATTACATCAGACGTTTATATTTCTCCTTTATGTGAGATGTAAAGCACAGAGGAATGGTTTGTGTTTGTAAATGCCAGGACAGAAACTGTTTTGTTCAGTTGCTGAATTGGGTATTATATGCATTTATAGGTTTTAGGGTTTTTTAGGTTTTTTATTTATAGGGGGTTTTTTTTGCTTGCTTATGCCACTATTGTCATCTACACTGAAAATCCTTATCCTCCTTTCCTGGCTGAATACAGTCTGAGCTCACAAGTGCTGTTCAGGTTTTAAGTATGCAGCCAACTGAGCTGTCCTTATCCTTTCCACCCTTGTATCTCACCTCCTTGTAGTGTGGTTACAGCACATCTGTAAGAAAATGGGCATGAAAACAAGCATTTCTCTATAGATATTATCTTAACTACTCCTTTGCTGCTCTTCTGTCTTTTTTTTACAAACTACACCTCTGTCCCTTAGTCT
Source organism: Mesitornis unicolor (assembly GCF_000695765.1). Classification (NCBI taxonomy): domain Eukaryota; kingdom Metazoa; phylum Chordata; class Aves; order Mesitornithiformes; family Mesitornithidae; genus Mesitornis; species Mesitornis unicolor. The sequence continues at coordinate 10,757 of NW_010172323.1, read as the reverse complement.
GTGGGAGATGGATGGCACTTTATATCACCTTCTTTGGTGTTTAGTTACACATTTTCCTCTTGAACTGCTTCAGGCTGCCAGTGTAACACTTAGGGGCTGCAGGCTCCCAGCCATCGCGTGGGCCACCGGGCCAAGAATGTGCTGCCAATATGCAACTTGTTGGCGAGAGGGTTACTCGCATTCCCAGTAATACCCAGGATATTATTCAAGGAAGCACAGGGTTGGGATCAGGAATAGGAACATATATCATAGCAGAAACACACTTCATATGCCTGGGATGCCATGCCAGAAGTGAAAAAAGGAGTGAAACAATTATACTGGGAGGCAAGGATACTAATCACAAGTATAGCAGAGTCTCTGCTTTCATATTTCTGTCTCATGGAGGCCGACAAAGTACACGCCAGTGTCCCAAGAGCTGAACTCGATGATCCCTCCCCATGACACTGTTCTCCTACAACTGAAGGGGAACAGGGAAGAGAAAGCCCCAAGGAGTGAGATTTCGGCTGGAAGCACAAAGGTGGCTCACCAGCAGGCTGTCCCACCAGGTGTCCTGGGAAGAGCAGTCCAGGGTTCCTTCACAGGAAGGGTACTCAGGCACCCGTAAAAGTGGGAATGGAGGAGTGGAAGTTTCAACACAGCACACCATCTGCACCATGCTAGTTGTTTGGACAGACACCTATGTCCAAAGGCAAGATGGTCAATGAACTCCACAGGTATTTCATAAACCTTTGAGGTGTGCTGGGCTGCCCAAGGATTTATGCAGCTTTTCCCTTTCCTCCTTCCATCTTCACTCCAGGACTCCTTGTTTGTTTGTGTCTTTCTTCTTTCATTCCCCCTGCGTTGTCCTTTTGTGAGTTGCCACGCTGGAGCAGATTACAGAACTGAGGTCAGCAATGGAAGCTCTGTTTATAAATCTTATCCTACCACCACTTTTTCAGGGAGAAGAAATGTCATATTTACTTTAGACTTTCAAGAAAATTTTAATAAAATACAAGCTTTTGGCAGTGATCTTACTCTGATACGTTCCACTGTTTGTCTTGTGGGCTGATGCCTGCAGTTCCAAGACAGCTGAGTTCACAGTCAAAAAAGGAGCAATAGAAAAATGATGCAGCGTGCCAGCTGTGGCCTTGCAATGGAGAAATGAAGTGGGAGAAAATAACTTCTTACTTTTCCTTCCTTCAGGGAAGAAAGATAATGAGGAGGATGTCTTTGCACGCATTTAGGGATCTGAAAGGTGGACATTCCACCTTGGGGCTTAAGGACATCTGAGTCATCAAGAGAGGGAAAAGAGCAGAAATACATGCCACTGCTGTGAAAATACTAAAGAGGAGTACTGAGCTCAGAGTGCTTCCCAGTGATGCAAAAGAAATGGAATAGGGTGTAGGACAGGTTATTGCAACAAGAAGTGAAAAGGAGAGCAACCTGGGATGCTGCACAGGTTCTGCATGGAGTGAGTCACCTAAGACAACAAAGTCCTTCTGGTAACATGAGGTCCTCTGCTAATATTTGGTCAAACATACGGAGTTACTCAAGCCCTTTGCTCCACCACACTCTGCAGAGCACTTCTGGAACATGCAGGCTGTCTGGGAGCTGAAATTCTGAGTGTTTCTCAAGAGACATACTGTTCAAAAGCTTTCAAGAGGGAAAATGGCTCTTGTACTCCTGGCCTTCATTCACTCTCGAGATGCCTAGGCTCCCAAAAAGAAGTTGGAAGTGACAGAGATCCTGTATTCATCTGCATGTGCTTTGAAATTGCATTTAGACCTTGGGAATTGTTTGATTGTTTCTGATTTGCATTTTAATTGTATTTATGGCACTTTCCGTGACACTGCACGATTTTTTAACCGTTTAGTAAGGGTAAGCAGCCAGCTCAGCTCACTACATATTCGTTTTTCTTCCCTAAATATAACTGTGAGTTTAACCAAGTTATGTTTGGCATTTACTGTTCTCCTCATTGTGCCTATGTTTAGCATCTATTGTTGCTTGTAATGAAATAAATTATCACTACTATGCCAAAAGGTTTTATTAAAATATCAGAAAACTGATAGCAGTCTATGTATTTTATTAACATATCAGAAAACAGAAAGCAGTCTATGTAAGTCAGTTAGATGGCACTCCAGGAACATAAACTAGCAGTCACTGAGGTTGACAGTGAGATGTTATATGGTAAAGAAATCACCCTGCACCAATGCCATCCATAAAATTATTCAGGCACAATAATCCTTATAAAGATCAGTGGCTCCTTCATCACAGGATGGTGAACTTAAAAGCCCCCACGTAATACTGCAACCAATTTAAAGCACTGTAGCATATTAGTACAATGTGTTCCACAATAAAGCAGAACCTATGCAGGAAAAAAAGCACTCGCATTTGGGAGAAATCACCCATCAAATCACCACAATTGTCCAGGAGATGAGCACAGGAGACATTTTGAATTTTCATTTCAAGTATTGAACCTGTGTTTGTGTTGCTGATAGGGAGGACAATAAGATGGATGCTTTTATCATTTACACAGATTACTGAGAGCATCCATAGGAGTCCAGAATTCAGCTCATTTGTCTGTGTTTAGTATTTTTCTCAGACTTTAGATTCATCACACATGGCACAGCAGCACGTTTTCGTAAATGGGATGTTTGTAGTAATCACATTATCTCTGAAAGGTAGCTCTAGCTTATCTCCAGAATAAATACTGAAATAGCTAAGAATGTAATTAAATGATCTGTTGGGGTCCCTATCTTATGCGCTTCTTAAGCAATGTTGGAAAGAATGGGAAGTGCTCCCCTAAAACACATTCATAACTATGTAGTTGAAGAAAAATGCTTGCCACATGACCACCCCAGACCTGCAGCTTTGTGAATTTTCCTAATACTTCCCAAACTGGTGTATTGATCCTATCTCTGAGATACCCTGGTCCAGCACAGTCAAGAAGGCTTGTTGTGGTACTTATCAGCTTTGCTGGACGCAAGTTTTGTGCATTCGTAAGTTGCTCAGAGCAATCTGGAGATTTCATTCTTTCAAGGCCAGCAGCTGTTTTCATACACATTTCCACATTTCCTATACCACCTCTGGCAGGTGAGTATCTTTCATGATAGTACCACTAGCCTGCAGCACCTGTAACCCATCATTTGGTATATGGAAATACAGCAGCCAGCTGTAGAGGTGTGAACTCCCTCAGTTACAAGGCATAGGACATTTCCACGAAGCTCATGAGGTAGCTGGAGTCATCTGGTGTCTAACAAATAATTTGATCCCACACATTCTCTTGTTCCAGAAGTGATGAACACTGGCCAACAATAACAGGGTTGAACCTTTCTGCTAAATCTGTCTTTAAAATGTTTGAATAAGGAAAGAGTCTATAGACTAGGCCAGGAGCACTGATACTGAGCCCTATAAATCCTCTGCTTTCCAGATGGAAAGGTTTGCCTAACTGGAAGCAGATACTATTATTTGAGAAGAAAATGAAGAATAGTCACAATATAAGTCTGGATCAGACCTACTTTTGAAAAAGGTGTTTATCTCATGTATATCTCTCTTACATGTTATTCCTGAACTAAAAAAACACTATGCACCCATACAGCAGCCAATTCCTATTCTCTTCTTTCTTCCAGCTGTGGGGGGAAAATGCAGGATGAGGGATTTGAGCGGGATGAGTTGCCAACATCTGGATGATCAATCCAGCATCTGCCTTGGGGATTAGATTATTTATTTTGTTTGTACTTAATTTGTGTTATCCAATTTAAAAACACTTTATTTCTTCTAAATGTCCTACACTTCACCTAAACTCCATCTTGCTTAGGATGATAAACAAACAGATGACACCAGTCAGTTATTTAAGATATTAAAGCAAATAAATAAATAATAAAGGCTTTCAGTCCCTTGCTGAATTTCTTTCTTTCATGAAAGGGAGTTCTACTTTCTTTTTGCAGAAGCATGTTCCTTGTCTTCAGAAGGTCTTGTCTTCCAAGACTTCTCATATTGCAAGGCTTAGATTTTGGCTCTACTTTGCAGCTCCCTGTAAGATTCTAATTTTTTTTTTCTCCAGACACCTTAAACATCTAGGGATTATGAGCAGATACTTTGCTTAATAAATCTTTGACATATTTCTGACTCAACAAGTTTAGAATATGAAGGATTTTTGATAAGTTCCTTTGGTAGTAGCCTAAGCTAGATATTTTTAAATAAAGTTGGTTTGTAAAACTTGCAATATGCTTTTCACAAACTGTTCCTTTTCTTGTATTTTAACTTGATGGTGAGATTAGGAAACAAAGAAGTGTCTGGAATAAGAATGTATGAATACTATTACTTTCATCATAGTCTAAACATTCCCATAATGCAGTTGCCATTTTTATCTGCATTAAATGATTCTTTGGATTGTTTTTCTGATATCTTTGTGACATTCATCTTTGGTCTTCTGTCTACAAATTCTGTTTTCACATAAGTAATTTTCTAATCTTATTTACAATCTTACTAAAGAGTTCCCTTCCATAACATACCAGGATAGTGATTTCCATATGGATTATCGGTATCTTTCTAATGCATTTGTTGAAGAATGAGAATAATATGCATTTATGAACTTCTAGTGGACTTCGGTATATAATACAGAAGAATTTTTAGAGTTCAAAAGGCAATAGCACTGTGTGATTGAACAAGATGATCTCTGTATACAGGCTCTTAACCTTCACATACAGTGTTTTGCTTCTTGCTCTCTCTCCAAGGCTGTATCAGCAATCTTTATTCTGCTTTTAATTGTAATTCATTATTTTTGCAACATTCTATATGAAGACAAATGTTAACTGGTGATGATTCTGTTCCTGGCAGACTCTCAAGTTGTGTAATTTTTCTGTTGCAGAGATTCCACTCCATCACATGTAGCTGTTTAGTCCTAATTATTCTGACCTTAATCTGACCCAGTCCTGTTCAGGAACATAGCTCGCTCCTTGCTGAAGTACAAATGAATAATTTATCTAATGTGAGTAGAGTTTTAACTCTTTGTTTTACTTTCTTCTTTCTTGAGTTTCCAGTAACATTAGTGTTTTCTACTGCACAAATCTTACATGCTATGAACTTTATTCAATGAAGCCCGGAGAAGTTGGCTTTGACCATTACTATGTATGCTGAAGTTTGCCAAGCTAAAATTCATATACAGTTTCACATTACTTCTGGGCTTGGTTTAACCTCACCAAATAGAAAATATTTATTATGTTTTGCATCAGTGTAATACTGTTGGCAAACAATAGTATTGCCTATTCTATCTATTGGGTTGTTTGGAATCATATTTATTACTTATATGGCAAAAAAGGCATCATATAAGTATATTATTTATTTATGCCAGATATTTAAATTGATTTTAACTTCTCAAACTATTTTCTCTGCAACTGAGGAAATGTAGGTTTTCTGTAAAATCAAAAGCTAATCTCATGTAGCTGGAAAATTTGGCCCAGGTGTGATATACCTTCCTTTCTTTCACAGTTACAAAACCCAGTATTTTCCCACCCTTTTCTGCATCCCTCTCTCTCTTAGAATTTAAATTCAGTGTGCTGCTTTGATCTGTCTCTCATATTTTCTCCAGATGCATTGTAAGATATCTTGTATGCCTAAAATATATACATACATCTCATACAAATCCATTCTTTTGACTGCTCTATTTGGCACTAAAGTAGTTTGTAGGTGCACAGTTATCTCTCCTTTGTGTCTGTATGCCGCTAAACACATTGTGAACACTCAAAGAAGCAGCAAACACACATGCAAAGAACCTCCCTCTTAATGCTAAATAGAATTTTCATAGTTAAACATGTCAGGAAATGTGAAAAGTGAAAATTATGACTGAATTAATAACCTCATTTATGGCCTTTATGGAACAGTGAATTCAAAAGCTTTCTACTTAAGCAAGTGCTTAATCTGAGATAGTTTTATTTTTTCAGATTTAGTTCTCAAAAAATACAAATTTAATAAACTGTTATGCCACAAAATCCTCATGTAAGATTTTCACTGAGCCGTAGCTAACATTGGCAAAGGTAGGATATTCTCCAGCAGTCTGTTGACCTATGCAATAACAAGTATATGTTTTACAGACCTTATTGCTGGGCTTTCTTGGGATCAAGAGCATAGAGATTTCACATAGCATTTTCATTTTTGGGAATAAAACTTGCTTTCATAACATTTGTCTAAGTCTGCAAAGCTCCACTTGTCACTGTCACAAGCAAAACACACTCCTAAAAGCTGATCAGGTAGAAGTAAGCCATGGGCCAAATAACAACTTCAGTAAGGTTTTGCACATCTCTCATTTACTGGGAATTTTAAGCAGTGAAAAACCTTGCAACTGCCACTCACTGCAGTGTGTTTCCACAACAGTGCTGTGGACTTCAACCTTCATGTGTTAGGGATCTTCTGCTGCAAGACCTTCTTTCTCAGGATAATACCTAGCTATCATAGAACTGTCCCACTGGTTTTAGTAGGAAATTTTTCATCAACAAAGGTCTTTAGAAAGGCATGATTTTTCTTCTCACAGTCATGGTTGCTTTATTCCAGACTTTTATAAGGGGTGCCCATTGCAGCAGAGCATATTCACACTGTGTATGTTGAGTTTGTAAGCTACAAAAAAAAATGGCGAACAGACAGTGAGCCTTAATAATGTAAATATGCTCAGCAAATGGAGTTTGGTGGGATGAAAATCATTCTTGAACCAAATCCATTCCCAGCAGTAACTCCTTGCCTCATTGCCCGTCACAGGCGCTCCCAGGGGTAATGGGTTGGAACATTATCACAAATGATGCAAGTCTGAAGTTCATCTGGTGGGTTAACAGTGCCGCGTGATAACTTCTGTCAGTCCCTCACCGTGTTTCTCCAAGCATGGCGGATTTGGACTGTGATAAATGCCGGTAAACCTTAGACAGCTGTCAGGTATGTTGACAGTGGGAAATGGGGAAGGAGGGACTGTATATGTTATGTGCTGAAACTGAATTCGTTCACACGATAATTTGCTCCATGTATAATTAAAACTGAGCTCAACCCAGCAGCTCTTTTCTGCTCAGCTCTCATTTCCCATTTAGCTTCAGCCTGGCAAAGAGGAGTTGGTGGTCCCCTCTCAACCTCCACTCCTTGCATCCAGAGCCCCTCTGGTTACGCCAAAGTGATACACCATTCACATTTGACTTGGCAGGGTTTCACTTATCCCTTTTCTTCCTTACATTTTTATCAGCAGTGACATTGCTGCCAAGCCTTATGCACCTCTGGATGAGATTTATGCAAATTATCAGCTAGGCAATTTTGTACATTTGCTAATAATTTGCATACAGTTGTAGAATTTAGCTAAATATGTGCATACTGAGCACTGGGGAAATGCTTGTCAGTGAGGGACCAAATGTCTATTGCAGTCTACTCGCAGTGAGCTTTTCCAAGCTTTCCCTTCCTTTTAAAATGGAAGGCAATAAATATTGCCTTTCTCCTGTAATGTGCAAATGCTGTGCAGCTCAACTCTATGATAAGCAGGACAGAAATGCAAAAGTGTTTTCAGCAGTAGGGAAGAGAGGGAAATACTGGAATATGTGGTCGTTGCTCCAATCCAGCTCATAACTGTTTTGCTCTTTAAGTCAGGCGTACATGTGCCAAGTCACACATATATATGCTCTCCTGCTCTTCCTCTCTCTCCTTCACCCTCGTTTACTGCTCTGACCTCTGCCTACCTCTTTCTGTCTCTCAGATATGGGAAAGTCACAGTGAAATGTTGATACTCAGCCTTTTGATGTGGTTGTCAATCAAGGAAAATACCTCCTTAGAAATGAAATTATATTGCATTGTGTGGGTCTAAACATAATGTGGAAGTCAGTGGAATAATGAATTCTGTTTTAGGTAAAAACAATTTCCTATTATGATATGCCAAAGACTGAATTGGATGTAATAGTAAGAATAATAAAAACATTGTCAACATTTAGGATTGTGATTATTTAAAAAAAATGCTGGTTTTAATCAGACGGAAACCCCCCCCCATTTTATTGCAAGTTGATGTCCTTGCCTTAGAACCGTTCTGGTTTTGTTCAGTTCCAGCAACCCAAGAAGATCCATAGCGCGCTGTTTTGTTTGATGGTGATAGGGGTCATATAAACTAGTGAAAACTGACTGTCTTCTATTGTTTTGCTGTGCTCTTGCCTGTGTCAGCTGGTAGAAGTGTTTGCTAGAACCAAGTTATTTGTTTTTAATGAAAAGGGATTGTTTATTTAGGTCTTATTTTTATTATTTTTTAAATATATCTGTGAAGAGCACTGGGGAAGTTCTTTGTGTTTGTGTGTATACATGAATATGCATTCAGAAAAATCACCTAAAGCCAAAATAAACATAGAATCTTACCATCTAACTGGAGCTTCTAAACTCATCAAGAAAAGGAACACTAAACTTTCCAAATGTTTGAAATAAATTAAATATAGTTTACTGCCCCCGCAATTACTTGGGTCTTGGTTTTCAGGCTACAAATAATTGTAGCTACCTTCAGGAAAGTGAACATTTCTAAAAACTGCTTGTGGTAATAGTTTGTTGTCACTATTTGCGTTAGTAATTTGATGACTTAAGTGGTTAAAGTGGTGAGAGTGGGCACATGAGTTTTCCATTTTGCATTTTGGGTATTTATGATTCAGGACCAGATTTTCTTTCTTAAGCACAATAATAACATATACAGTCATCATCCCAAATAAGCCTCACAGATGTTAATTAATGTTTAAAAAAAAGAATATCCCATGAAAACACGAAATATAATGGAAGATACACCATTTGAAGGAAAGCTACACAAATTCTAACTCTTTGTGAAACCTTTTTGTCCATAATGGTAAAATGCTGTGGGTGCAAACATATCTGGTTTTGCTGGCACTTGTGTTTACTTTTTCATTAATACAGCTGCAGGGGTTTTTTTTCCCTAATAAAATAGACATATATTTAACACTGGAAAGATCTTCAGGGACAGGCAATGTCCCGCTAAAAAATTATCTTAAAAGAAAAACTGTAGAATAGAAAGGGAATCTGTGTATTATGGAATTCCCTTTGGAAAACCTAGTCTGCTTTATATTGACTTTGATTCAGAGGCTAAACTACATTTAAATATTTCACAGCAATACTGTCTTTAAATGGGTTATAAATAATTCACTCAATAGCTGAACAGATGTCTCCATGGAGTGGAAACTCTATATCTTAATGAGTAAATTTAATAGAGTAAAATAAACTTCCAGGCTTTCAGTTATTGAAAAACACATGACAGGAAATCTGACATTCTGCTCTGTATAGAAGAAACAGATAAACTAGAAATAAAAGCAACAGGGAGCACCTAGACTTTTTTTTGTTACTTTTGAGCAGTCATATTGCACAGTATCGTGGCCTATAACATTTTGTTCCCACTTTTATGTTTAGAAGCTGTGATTTTTATTTTCCTGCAACAGTTTTCACACAGGAATAGAAAAGACAAAGATTTGCTTTAAACAAAATTTGAAAAATACAAAGATCTTATTCAAAACTCAAGTTGGCTCTGAAAATTTAACAGAAAAAATGTTCTTCAGAACTGACTTCATAATAACCTCCCACTGAAGAGGAGACGTGGTGTGGCAGCAGAAGCACTGCTGTTCTCTGCTACTGGGATGTTAAATGCTTCCACTGGCCAGCCAGTAACCCTCTGCACTAGACAGCAATGGAACCTGGTGCTGAATAATACTTTCACCCATTTTTACCCCCTCTTTATTTTTAATTGGTTTGAAAACTTAAAAATCCTTATACTGTAAAAATATGTATCTGGAGATAATAATCCAGGTTCTCAGATTCTAGAAATTAATCTAGCTACAGTGACTTACAAAATCTTAAGCAAATTCCAAATCCAAAAACGAGATGATCACTCCAGACTCCATATACTCCCTTCCTACACTTAACACTCACAGGACATAAAATTGCAAAAAAATCCTCCCAAAACCCAAAAAAACAAAAAAAAAACAACCCATGAAAAGTAAAAAAAAAACCACCAAAACCAACTTTACAAAAAAGTCAGAGCTTTGGCCTTTTCATTACAAATATACCAGCCAGAAAAGACTGTGAGTGCAATATGATGGTGTTCCTAAAAATCAGAAATTACACAGAAGTACTCTTCAGTACTTGGCTAGGATTCAGCAATGGCATAACTCTAGTTATTCCTGGTTTCCAATTCTGCTGCTGTGCCAGTTAACCCTATTCTAACTGTATTCTTAAATCCCTTCTTTTGGGTGAAGACTGTAGATCTGTACATATTTGCATAAAGTAAGATTTCTGCTTGATATTACAAGTCTGTTCCCAATATGAAATTCTTGAAGATGTTCTTAGTAGAAAATTATAGTGTTACAAAAACAATATTTTTTTTTACAAAATCTTTTGGTATAACTGTGTATAAGTATATTATCCAACAGGGCATAGTAATGTAACATTTCTGTGAACTTTGTAAACTTTTTTTCCCCAATTAGAACAAAAGCAGATTTCAAAGCATAACTCCAAACAGAAATCCAGATTTTAAGCAAGATCTAGTCCCTACCAGCTGTCTGTGTATACTTGAGCAGAATCTCTGAGCAAGCTTCTAATAAACCCCCAAAACTCAGGTAGAGAACAAGGGAATTTTAAGAGTTTTCTGTTAGGAAACGAAAAAGCATAATTCAGTAAGTTTCAAAGCTTCTCACAGCTTTGGCAGCAGTGCTATTAATTCTATCACAGAATCACAGAATCACACAGAATTGCACGGTTGGAAAAGACCTCTGAGATCATCA
>NW_010172322.1:62527-95038 GCF_000695765.1 Mesitornis unicolor | reverse complement strand
GCAGGACTCTGCACTTTCCCTTGTTATATATACTGGGTTAAATGGATAGACTGGTTCCTGGCAGGGTTTGGCCTTGGCCTTGTTTGCACTCCTTGCCCTCTGGGAGCAGCAGTGTGCGGTGCAGACCACAAGACTTGGGCGCTAGTGATGGTGCACTGCTGCACTGCGCTGGGCTTCTGCTTCCCAGCTGGCCTCAGGCCGTGCCTGCCTGGGGACTGTGAGGTACCAGGGGGCTGTGGGGAGGGAAATTCCCCATGCAGCCACTGGGACCTGTGTCTGCCTCTTGAGCCCAGCTCCACTCTCGCTGTAGGAGCCTCCAATGGAAGTAGCTCTGTGCATTTATCAGATTTTTAAAGGAATAAAGGGTTTCAACACATGACATCATGCTCTTAAGGCAGAGAAGCCTGTGTGGTTTAACACTGGTATGATGACTTAGGGACCCTGGATTCAAACTTGCACCCTGCCACTGGCAGCAGGTCCCCTTGGAGGTGTTGTGTGCCTTTAGCAATGCATCCTCTGGGCAGGCTGCTCTCAGCACAAGAGCATCACTCAGCAAAATCTGGATAACTGTTCCATGCCACTGGCCCTTCCCATCTAGACCACAGTGGCTATGAACACAAAGCAGGTGTCTGTGCAGTGTTGTCCTTTTGCATTTTCCCTCAAGCCTCTGCTCTCACCAGGGGCGTGAAGACAGACTCTGCTGAGGTGACATGCACATCCTACGCTGCTGTGGTCTGAGGTGTGAGGAGCATTCAGCAATGCTGCTGATAAATCTCTATCTGAACCCTCTGGTAAACAGGAAGCTGCTGAGCAGCTTTATTCTTTCTAATTTGTTTTTTAGGTTCTTTTAGATCAGTTTTCGTAGCTATTCTTTTTCGCTTACTTCATCTCAGGAAACACATTTTTCTGCCACCTCTTGCAGGAAATGTGCAAGATACAAAAAGTGCTGAAAACTTCACGGTTAACTCAACCCACTGTACCAGAGGTGGTGAGTCAAAGGGCCTGGCAGTGAGGGCCTGGCAATGAGGGCTCACAATGGTGAAAAAATGGCTAAAAGGATTTGACAATGCAGAATACAGACACTTACACTTTTGTGCTATGATAAAGTGTTGCAACTTGAGGGCTTTACACTGGTATCAGAAAGAGCAGTCAAACTTTTCTGGTCAAGACACCCAGGAGCATAGTTCTCTTTCCAGAGCTGCAGCATGAGGCTCTTGGGAACTAATTTTCAACATCCAAGACCCACCAGGAAACCTGCTGTCCACACCATCCACACCGCAGCAAACACAAGCTGAGCCTGTGCACCAGAGCTTGCTGGGGGAGAGTGTAGGCCACCACCTACATGGTCTTCCTCTCCTGTGGGCTGGGGATGGACATACACAGCTCAATGAGGATAAGATATACCTAAAATGTTCTGAAAAATAACCAGATGCAGCAAGAAGTTGGGTTGAAGAGGAGGAGGTCTTTCCAGTGCACAGATGCATGGGGCAGGTTTTCTTCTCATTACCAAACTGCATTCTTCTGGTTGTTTTTTTCTGGTGAACTGAAAGCACAAGAGGGGCTCTTGTGGGTTTCAAATGAGTGGGACAAACCAGATGAACCTTTGCCACTGTGTAGGTAAAATCTGTATTTCCTTTCACAATACCCAGAATTTCTTTTGCTGCCTCTTTTCTGATATGCTCCAATAATTCCAAGAACCACAAAGATTTCATACCTCCCCTCTTACAAGTTTGTAGGCAGAAGAATGAAAAGTCAAAAGTTTCATTAACCTTTTGAAATCACTAGGTGTGAATGTGTCTTTCTGACCAAGACCAAACACAAGGCCAGCTTTTATAGACAAGATTAATAGTAATGTGTAGGCATTTTTTGGACAAAGCAAAGGACATCTGAGAAATCCTGAAGTCAAGCACTGATCAAGAATGCTTTAAGCAATCTTTGAGGAAAAAGAAAGCTTTTGAATTATTCTCAAATAATATTGACTATCCAATAATGAAAAACAGTGATTTGGACGTATGTGCTTATTTTACCCAAAATGCCACCCTGTTTGCTTCATCTTTATTCTATCAAATATGTGCAAAGCCAGCGATTCCAAACTTGGAAAACCCTTCCCAGTGTGAACTTTCCTTAAGGAAAAGTCCAGGCATAGGTAGGGGCAGTCAGCACTGGGAAACCTTTGCACCTCACTTTGCCAATGATAATTGTCGTAAACTGGGACAAAGAAGGTTTGCCTTTTTGATTACTTAGGGTTTTTATCAGTAAAGTGGGCCTGAAGATGGAACAGAACAACCCTCATTTATTTCTGCTATGTCTCATTTCAGTTTTGAAAAATTAAAAGCAGACAGTTAAAGCAGAAGCTCTCCACTGTAATGCAATAAAATAGATCCATAGTGCAAGGCAGCAAAGTAAAATAACATCATTAAAAAAAGAGATACACAATGTTTTGGGGTTTTCTTTACCTTTTGAAATGTGAATAAGTATTCTGATACGACATCAAACAGCAGCTGGCCACATATATCACAGGAGGTTAGCATTTAATGTACTTCTCAGTAAGGCATGCAATTCAACAATATGAGTGTGCTCCCAATATGATTTCATTTATGCTCTGAGTAGTGTTAAGCTTGGTATAAAATACACCTTTTTACTCCCCCAGTGCACAAGAGGAGGAAGTGACTGCATAGAGAAATTACACGTTTGTCTCCAGGCTCTCTAGAAACCTGTGACAAAAAAAGGGTCATTGTATCACTTGCTGTGTTAAAAATTCAGCCCTGGGAATCATCTATAAGCCTGACATCCAGACACACTTTTAATACAAAGTTGATTTTTAGTATATCTTATGTCTAGGATCCTATACTATGTTCTGAGGGTGCTGGGGGTCAACAAGATCACACAAATGGCCTTCAGGTGTTACAGAACCATGTCAGAAGCAGCATTCACTACCCTCCATCAAAATGCTGATCCCAAGGGTGCTCGGTGGTCCTCCAAGAAACTCTTCAGGAAATAAATTCACATAGGCTTTTGGGTACACATGCAAACAATAAAAAGCTAACTGAGGAACCCGGAAAGGACTCAAAGAGTATGGTCCAGCAAAATATAGCCATAACAACTCCTCTTTCAGCACGTCCATGATGTCCTGAAGCATGCATTTCAAGGGGCACAGGAGAGAGGTCTGCCTGCTCTGGCTGAGAACCAATCTTACACAAAAAGAAGAGGCATCCAACCTTCCAGTAAACATAAAGTTTTCATCCCCTCCTACCCTGACACCTCACTCCTGCTCAGGCATCTTGCTCCTGCTCCGTGGCTACAGCGCAATGCATGGGACGCTAAAAAGAGGAGGCTTCCTTGCAGCGCAAGAGCACTTTGGAGGGAATTGCTGTGCATGGAGAGAAAATTGTGCTCTCATAAAAGGCAGCCAACTTTGCAGGCAGTCAGGGATACCAGGGGTTATACATTTCATTTGAAGTGTTTTCAGAGAACTAGCCAGGTGAGAAAGGATCAGCCTTTTGGCTGTCACCAAAGTGCGAACATGCTGTGCCTGAGCCAAAAACATCCTCTATGCTGTTCCCTCCCTAGCATGCTGATGTTTCAGCTCCTTTCTCATCTCTGGCACCGGCACTAGGAACCAGATTAGCAAAGGTGAGAAAGGTGAGCCACAGAGCTGACAGATGTAACAGGTTGCTGTCACCCAGAGACACAGGTGCAAAAATACAAGGATCATCTGGAGGGGAAGGAGTGACCAACTTTCGACACAGCCACTTTCTAGACAGTGCAAATGCAGCTGTGGGAGGAAAAGATGTGCAGCAGCAACCAGGCTTCACAGAATCAAAAGAAACCAACAGAAGGAAAACCACAGGCTGTCCTAAAGATAAAATACTGCCACTGGTCAGTGCTTTTGTGGCAAAAAGCCAGGGTTTGGGCACATTTTCCCCAATGCTAAGTAGGTAAAGCAAGTTCCCATGCCTGCAAGCACTACCTACCTCTCCACTCAGCTCTGCTTGAGCCTCCTCCTCCTCCTCGGCCGGCAGTGTGGGCTTTGGCAGGAGCCGTGCAGGAGCCCAGGAGGGAGCAGCTTTCAGCCCTGTGGTCTGGGGCAGCAGCTGCTGGCTCCTGGGGCCACAGGGATGCACAGATGGTGGGAGCCAGATGCTGGCATAGGGACAGCATTGGTTGTTTTTGGACATTGAGGCTCCCCCCCTCACAGAGTAGTCAGATACACTTAGAGTCTACTTTTCTGGAAAAAGCTCCTTTGTATGTGTCAATATGCGAGGGCTGTTGTCTCTCTGTCTGCTGCAGCTGTCAGCCAGCTTCTCTGCCTCTAATTGTGAGATAGAGTCCTAGGGTGCCCGTGGATTTCACATTACACAATTAAACTGAGTAAAATTCTCTATGTTGGAGCGCAACACTGGAGCAGGGAGCAAACTGTGGAGTTCCCAGTCCAGTCAGCTACCTGTTAGGTGTGCTGTTCCTTCCCCTCACACAGCCTCTTGCTCTGTGGCCCATCAACCCCCTGGGGAGCCCTTTCACCACTGCTGGAGGTGTTCCCCCACCAGACACTGCCCCAATGGCCAAAGCACCCTCCCAGCCGTGAAGGATGCACATCTAAGTCTTGGGCTGACCCAGGACTTGGACCTTAGTTCTTCTCTCCCTGAAAACCAGCACCAACCCCCAGCTTGCCAAAACGCCTGGAGGCAGGGGCCACTATGGGACAGCAGGGGCTGCCATGGGATGGCAGGGATGACCATGGGATGACAGGAACCACTGCAGGAAATAGGTGGCAGCTACAAACAGAGGATGTCAAGGGGCATCCAGGTGCCCCAAAAAGAGCAGCAGGAGGAGGCTTACAGATGTGTGCTCATGGCACCTGTCCTGGGATTCACCAGCCCACGCAAAACGCAGCCAAGAGGTGCCTCTGCTGCCCACAGCCCTCCAGCATGGGACGTTTCTGCAGCGCAGGGTGACAGTCCAGTGTGTGCAGCCATTCCCCTGCCAACCCCTCACTGCTGGAAAGAGGGGGCTTTGCACACACGTGGCTGCTTGGTTGCCTTCGTTAGCATGGGTTCATCAGAGGAGTCAAAGGGACCTTTATCTCCTCCTGAGAGTCATCATATCAGCCACAAATTGCAGACAACAGGTAAAGAGATGAGACAAACAATGAACTTGGGTAAAGAAAGCAAAGCAGCAGGAGCACAAGCTCAGGGTACGGTGAGGGGAGATCCAGGGAGGCCATGGGCAGCCAGGACAGGGCTAGAGGGGCAGCGCGGCACTGAGAGGGAAACAGAAACAGGTTAATGAGGGTGAGCATCTTGCACAGTCCTTAGTCGTGGTCACACTTGAACTGATCTTTGGTTTCTGTGCTCCAGTGCCTCTTCCTCATCTGCTGCACTGTGCTAAGGAAACAAGCTCTGCTGTCAGTGTCACCAGCTGGGTATGGAGCTGGTCGTCTGTGACTAGCTAATGCTTAACTTTACTTGCTGTAAACTGAGAGTAGGACCTGGCCCCAGAGCATCTGGTTCCCCTCTGTGCAAAGCCTATTTGACTATGTGCCCCAGCTTCCACTTTTGGCATCGCAGCTGTGTAGCTGTCTGGCTCTGCAGAGCTGGTGGCAGGACTCCTGCACACCTTCTGCTCTGCTACCCGCTCTCGTCAGCTCCTCCTCACACGCCCTGACATCACTACTCCATGTCCCTCCAGAAAAGAGGATAAATCTTCTAAAATATGTGTGCTTTTTCCCATTGCCCTGTAGCTCTCCAAAACACCCCTATCCAGGATCCAGTTGCAGCTCCAAAGAACAGCAGGACACATGGGGCTCTAGCTCTGATCCCATTTCCAGTCGCCAAAATTAAATTACAAGGAAGAGATGGGACAGCCTGGGACAACTACAGCAAGCCTGCGGTGTAGCATTGCTTGTTTTGGAGAGTCTTTCAGAGAGCCAACAAAACTGGTTTTCTGAGGCACTGCAAATTAGCTGGATTTGGAGCCAGCATCTGGCCTGAGGTCCTGACTCCAAAAAGCACCTTATTCAAATACCCCAAATGTTCACCATCATGCATTAAACCCCAATTGTCGTCACAGGGCTTGTTTGAGTTGCGGCACACAGCGCAACAAGGAGTAGAGGTTACAAAACAGCTGATGGGAAGGAGAGGGTCAGTGCGGAGCTTGGAAGGGAAGCACTGGGAAGAGGAAGATGTGTTAAGGTCGATGGTCCCTGCCCAGATTGTCCCTGCCTGGTTTTATTTTTGTAAAATTAAGAATATATATTTCTTATCATGATGATGGCTCTGACTCCACAGCAGGACCTCAGTTTGCTTCTGTGTGTTTCTCCTCCCTTTTCATTATTTCCTTCATGGCTCAGCAGGATAAAGACCCAGAGGGTCAAATTTGGCCACATGGGTACAGCTCCACTGACCAGAGCAGGGTTGCTGCACAAAGTACTGGGTGAAATGCTCCAGCGATCTTTCTTTCTGGCCTCGTTTCATCTTCCCATCCCTGCTGCAGATCATTTACACCAACTCAGTTTGATGTGAGCAGAGGGCTCTTTAGGTGACTTTATTCCTGAGACAAAGCTGCTGAGTGGAAACATAGCAAATTTGGGAGCCAGTGTATGTGTTTTACTTACCCCAAAGGAGAGGGACTGGCAGCCTCACTGATTTGATCCATGTACTTAACCCACATGCGGAACTGATTGCAACCCCAAGGGGTTTTAAACAAGTGATTCATACCTGAAGTTTCAACTTCAAAGTTCTCATTGGGAACCAGTGATTTGCTGAGGACAACTTTTATTTTCCAATCCTCAACTCTTGCCAGCAGAGATTAAGGTGTCCCCTGTGTCTTGTGCTCTCCAGGCCTGCAGTTTTGGACTGGCATGAGACCCTCCATAGGGTCACATTGCTCAATGGTGCACGAGCACCTTCTGCTGAGAGGTCTGGGCAAACTGCCAGACACCACCCAAAGCCTCAGTGGGACCAGACAGGCTTCCACAACGTTCTCCACCCCCAAAATACCACCCCATGGGAAACCACCAGACACATATTACAGCCACACTTTGTCAGGTCATTGTGGTGTCTCCTAAGCAGGGCATGAGTCCACTCTGTCATCTTTGGCACCTGGGGAAAATGGACAGGGGGATACAAATGGGGAGATTGTAATATTTCAGCTGAGTCTGAGGCTTCCTTTCATGATGACTTCAGTAAAAGTGCAGGAAACTGCAAACAAAAATGTACCAGTCCCCACTTCAGGAACACGTGGTGACGCTTTGACTCAATTTCTAGAAAAGATGAGTAGAACATTTTATCTTCAAGTCAGCTTAAAAGCAGGCTTTAAAGAAACCTGTATACAAATGGTTACACCGAAGCCAATCTAAATGTGGCTTATATTAGTTTAACTTGCCTTGATGGGAGGAAGGCACGAAGCTGATACAGAAATATATAAATAGATGTAACCAGACTTAAATCAAACTGAGATTTCACTTGCGTGGTTTTGTGGTGTTTTAACTACACCAGCTCGTAACCACCCATTCTGTGTACGGTCAGACAAAGCTTCATGACTTTGTTTTGCAGCAGTTCAAATCCCTGCCTCACATTCCCCGTGATAAAGCAACAAAGCGGGGTGCTCAGTGATGGCTGACAAAGCTAGGCACTAATTTGAAATCCCCTTTCCTCACCAGTTCAAGCAGTGCCACCTGAACTTTGCACAGCTGTATCGGACCTGTGAGCACAAATTTCATTCCACCAGGGGACGAAAAACCTGCCCAAGGATTGGCCACGTCCAGCCTGGCATGGACAGTGCTCCATGCATTTTTCTCTGACAGGGGGTGAAAGTCCCCAAGAGCCCAACTGGCCAAAACCTCACCCACAGACTTGGAATGAGAGCTGCAGAGGCTTCTTGTGGTGGTGCTTTCTTCAAGATGTGTCTTTATTTTTTTACTGGCTCTCTGCAGCAGGGAAGTAAACCTGCTGTCATTTTAGGAGTTTTTCAGGTTTGCTCGCCCTCTGCCTCAGCTACACTGGGACTGAGAAGGCTGGTTTTACTAGGAGAGGTCCCTGCTTCTCCAGGCTTAAAGCTTTCTCAGCCCTGAAGTGGAAATATACTCAAAACTTCAACAAACATGTTTTCTCCAAAGTGTTCTTTTGCCATTTGAGGTAGAAAGATATTAATAAAATCAACCTACATGCAGGAAAACCACTTCCCATCTCGATTAGTCATATTTCATTTGCCAGATATCAGAAGATCTCCATGCTCAGCTGCAGAACAATTCAGGAAAATCAGAAGAGTCAAACCTGCCATGTGCTGTGGATGTGGGCTGAAGTTTCCCCTTCCTTTTTGCCTGTGTTTAAATTTCTGAACTTGCTTTACATATGTATATAGAAGCTAGGGTGAAAACTCTGTCATTTTTCCTCTGCCATCATTAAAAAGAAATAGTCATTGCTTTTTCAGCATAAAAAACCTGAAAGTATACCCTGTTGCTCAGATACCTACAGGGACAGTGTTGCAAAATCGCTGATGAAGAATTGAAATAAAAATACTTATATTTTGAATAGTGCTTTTTCTGCATTACAAACTGAGATCTGAGACACAGTTTTGTAATCAGAGGCTCACAGAAAAGACAACTTTGTCAGTTCATCTAAGCTCTTCTCCACCTGAGCTCTAGTTGACTACAGCAGTGTTAAATACTTGTTATCGTAGAAATATTGCTGCAGACAAGGGACTGTCCCTCTCTGGTAGATAAAGCCTTTATCAACTGCAGCTCTGACAAAATCCTTTCATTCTTTTTTTCAGGTTTCTGAATGCTTCCATCACCTGCCTCATGGGGACATTTAAGAACAACAGTCATTAATGTTAATGAGCAACATGGATGCACCCGTGTGGAAGCCAAGATAGGGCAAAGTACATCAGGGTGTCTTTGAGAGAGGGAACTGTGAAACCTAAGTGTTATGTTATCACATGAGGTGGTTTTATCAGATAAAGTGCAAAACTGGCTGTTGGCAGGGGAGCTATGATGAAAAAACATGCTATCTTCTTATTTAAAAATCAAGCAAAATCATAACTCTTTTGCCCATCAGACTTGGCAGATGGTACCTCTCATTTCAGACTCCCTCCCTCTGGAAACACTGCAAGTGAGTTGCTTTGGGAGGAGCTGCAGGTGGGCAGTCCAGTGTTCCTCCTGCCTGTGGGCAAGCTGAGGACTGGGGCAGTGAGGCACGAGGGTGCACAGCCCAGATGATGGAGCAAGGGCCCCTTGCATCTCCTATGTGGTCAGTGGAGTCTTTGCCAGCTTGAAGGAGGGGGCTCTGCTCTGGAGGGCTGTCAGGGTCTGTCTTGGGCAGGCAGAGCTGATGGGGCAGCGCCTGGCTTGAGTCAACAGCATCTGCCACCACCCAGCCGCAGCCCTGCCCTGCTCTGCTCTGCACATGGTTGAGTCATTGCCAAGAGCCTTCGGGAAGTCCAGGAGAGGTGGGGGAGCATTTAGCAAATAGCTTCAGATGGAAAATAAAAAAGAAAAAAAAAGAAAAAAAAGAAGGGGAAATGTTACGAAAAGTTGACATGCAAGGTTTCAGCTTCTAAACGCAAAACTTGCTTTTCTTTGTGTTCCGCCCTTGCGGTTTTGCTTTAACATTATGTTTGCCCTTTGAAAAATGAGAAAACCATCGGGTAATTAGAGTGCCCTTCTGTCTCCCCCCATGTAACATTTTGGTCCCAAACAGCTGGGTGTTTTCCTTACTTCTTCACTAAGAACAAATCCCAAATGTTTTCATTTCAAGTGTACCTGAAAGTACCCTGTTGCCACCAAGGTTTTAGTCTAGCTTCACAACTTGAGGCATAAATAGTCCGTGCAGATGCAGCCAGTGCTGAGAGCCTCTCATGTGCTTTTCAGGAGAGATCTGGCTGCCCGGGAAAGGCCACAGGTCCCAGCAACATCCCAGCTAGGCAATGGAGTGGGAAGATGGCTGGTCCCAGGCTGGTGTGGTAAAGTTGCAGACTGGGTGGGAGGGCCTGCAGAGGCGCATCAAGAGAAACTGAGGGGATTAGGGAAGCAGAGAGGGAGAAGAAAGAAAGAAGAAAGATCTTGTCCTAACAGCATCGATGAACCATGCACCACCAGTGCCCAGCAAAAAGCACAAGGGGTCTGGACTTGCCTTCAGCCACATGCGAGACCTGATCAAACTAGACTTTCCAGCAGCTCTGCTTATCTGCAGCTGATGTAGATGTGGATGTATCTGCCTGCTGAAGAGCAGACGCTCAACTTAGCCGCCCTTTGAAAGACAGCTATCGCTGTCCATGTCCATTGCAAAGTATTTCTTGAGCTGCTCAAGGGAAAGCAGGGGTTAGCCCTATTCAAGCGTGCCACCTATTGCTAATCCACACCACTGCGCCCAGCTGGCATCCTTCTCCTCTCTGCAGAGCCAAGGCAGGCAAGATGTGTGAGGAGCTCCTGTCAAGTCAGTTGGCCTTATGGCAAAAAATAGACAAATCTCTGGGCTCATGAGCTTTTTTATTTTCTCCATCTCTATTTATAGACCTAAAAAAATGAATTAAATGTATAAATACGCAGAAAAACTTTCTTAAACATGCACACACCTCAGATCCTTAAGCTGGACAGAGAAGGGTAGTGCTTCTGCTGAAATGTATGGGCAGATTGTTGCCAATCAGGATGGCTATCAAAGCAAGCAGCATCAGAACCTCTCTGGATCTCAGAGTGTCTCCTGCAATATGTGTATAGTCTAAGAAACCGCATTATATCTGAGGTCCAGGAAGAGCACTGGCTCTTACACTTCATATTTTTACAGGTAGAGAAGTGCTTCTAATTCTATGGGCACTGCTTTTGTCTTTTTTATTCTTTTATTTTGCTTCATTCATTTCACAGAATTACTTTTGACTTGTATCTGATTAAAGTAACTCAGCTCCCTGATTTTTTTTTCCCAGCAGAAAGACACCAGAATATGAACATGTTAAAAAAGGACAGTTTGCCAGCTGCTAGGAATCAGAACAGATCAATTAAAGTCAGAAAGGGTGCTACCAATATACTTCATCTGAGAAGCCCCCAGTAACTGCCTCTTAATTGAGCAGCTGTCCCAAGGTTCCTCCAAAAGCTGCAGTTAGTTACTGTTTGTGATCCGTTCCTACTGATTTATTTCCTATTGTCAATGCTCAATTTTGCATCTTGGCCAACGTCTTCCACAGGCTGAGAAAAGCCTTTATCAGCAAGACTTTACTTGTAGCAATAGGTAGCATCTTAGGCTAGAACTAAAGAGATTGGTGGGAAGAGACACCACGGTGGATGGAGAGCTGAGCTGCGTGGCATCTCGGTCACAGAAGAGAGCTTGAAAGTGAAGGACTTGCTGAGGCTCATCTACAAGCAGACAAGCTCTCCAAGCATCTCGGTTTTTCATTCTATGTCAGCTGGTCTTTAAAACCACCTTCTGCAAACCTCACTTTGCTGACATCAACCACCCAGTGCTACTGACATTGCTAGACACCGCAGGCAGGCAGCAGCAGATTGCAGTAGAGCTTGGCAGAAGTAGGTATTTTGTTGCCGTGAGAAATTCTGAAGTAAGGGAGAATATCATTTTGCTTCAGAAAAAGAAGCAGTGGTTTGTGACAAAAAGGACGAAAACACAGAAATAATGCAGGTTTCAATTCTGGCTGCGGTGTGAGTCCATGCTTAGGATTGTGGTGTCCGCTTCCAGTAAGCCCCAAATCTCTGGCATCCAAAGCTGAACAGGGCTTGGCAGTGCAGGGTCCAGACCTCCATTAGGGCAGTTACACAAGAACTGAAACAAAGCTCGGGAGCTGTTCATAAAGTCTGCTTGCTTCATTTCACATGGCTGTGACAGCACGGTGGTTGGCTACATCTTCCGAGAAAGAGCTCCAGGACGCCCTGCTTTGCATTGCACGCATCCTTCACACATAGCTGCCTCTGCAGCCACACCACACAGTTTTGCAAATGCATGCTCAGTCCCATGGGCACCGTGCAGCCTCACACGTGCCTGAAGCAAGGAGTGAACATTTGCTCTTTGCGCTGCAGTCAGCTCGGCTTCTGGAGAAGAGGTGCAGACAAGTACGGAGGTACCACTGGTTGGGGTGGTGGCTAAGACGCACAACAAAATCCAACGTCTTTGTCTCTGAGTCTGAAAGACTTTGCAGGGGATCCTGAAAGCTCTGTGCATCCTGGGGCTGGGACACACAGGGCTGCTCCTTTGCACAGGGAGGGGGTAGGTGGGATCGTATCCCGGCTTTGAAGAATAGAAATGTATTCATTAATCCTATGTCATGCACAGATCTTTCATGTCATCCATGAATAATTAGACTGAATTCACTTCCACTTTATCATCCACAATTGTATTAAAAATCTGTTTTAATTAAGGAGCAATTTGAAAACAGAAAGTGTGCAAGGAGACTGCCTTTTAGATTACTTGGCCTTTAAGCAAGCCTGGAGAGTCGTGCCAACAGATCCTAATTGCATTACTGCCTTCAACTTCTTGTCTTTTGGTTTTCTGCCCTTTAATTTGGCAGAAGGATTTGTCCACACTTCCCAGCTCACAAACCTTATTTTCCTTGAGAGACGCAACAGAGTTTGTTTAACGTGGTTTGAGCATAATATCACTAAAGAAGAGGAATGTGCCTCTGCAAGATGAACTGAACAGGAGATGGCCTGAGTGACTGGAGCTACCTTGGAGTTGACACAATGCAATCTAGGAGGTTGGCAGCAGTTCTGGAGAAGAGTGTGCCAACCCTTGTTGCATAAAGTATTGCCTGACCTCCCTGTAGTTACCACAAGATCTGGCCAAAGGACAGATGGCCGGAGATGTTATGAAATGTCTCAGGAACTGGAATATTAAGATTTTGTCTCGGTTCACCCATGCTTCACACACAGAGCCCCTGATGTTGCCTCCTGCCGTGGAATGTGGGCTACAGCTGGCTTTTTGGTAAATAACAGCTTATCTGGGTGGACTTGCTGCTGCTGGCCACCTGCTTGCTCATACTTTGGCGCTGAAGTATGTGCACACAAACTGCATCATGTGCCAGATGGAAACGTGCAGACATCTTCTGCAAAGTGCCATGGCCACACTGAGGTAAAGCACTTTGAGCTGCCTCTTATAACAACAATGAATCTTCAATATACGGAAATAAGCAAAATGCTAGAGAAAAAGTTCTGGGAGCATGAAAGCAAGCTAGGTCTAACAGGATGTTAAGAATTGCTAGGCTCAGACTGAGCATTTCAGCCAGCTGTATTTCAGCCTAACCTTTGAAAGTAACAGCTGTGCTCACATGGGCAGCCAAGGGAAAGGATTTTTTCTCTAAAAGCCTATTGAAAGGAAAGCAAGCACTGAGTCTGTCTGCCGGAAGGTGAGTCTCACCCAGCAGCATGGACCAAGCACAGCCCAATGCCATCCGAACTGCAGTCACTGCTGGATCAGCTCGAGAAGCCATCAATTCCACAGTCATTCTTAAGAACTTGGGAAAAATATTTGAGGAGACAGGTTCCCATCTTCAGACAAAGTGTTTGCAAATGTGCCTTGCCCAGACTGTGCCTCTGGCCTGCCAGCAGACGTGCCACACCAGGAGGAAGTGCTGGGATTTGGGGAAGTAGCGACTAAAACAGCACAAGAGTGTTTATGGTTGCGGTTGATATTTTATGGTGCAAGTTATTAATTGCCTCATTGCAAGCATAAACAGTGCTCAGAATGTAACCATGGGTGGTTTGGTTTTTTTTTTCATTAAATGTGATTTATTTTGCTTTAGCTCATCAGCATAACCAACAGAGTGGGGAAACAACATCTGTGCTCTGGAAATGTACTTGCACAAGGAAATTCTTCCAGCTCTGTCTTTCTTGCATAGAAAACATTTTAACTATGAAAAGCTTTGCCTTCCCAAGTGCTGTTTTGCCAAGGTCTGACTGAGCCTTGGGCTCTTCCCTATAACTATTTGAGATGCCTTCAGACTATCAACCTGATGAACCCTCAGGCCATTCCTCTCTCCTGTTCTCCCTTGCAATCTGGTTGTTTTAAAAGCTGTTATGCACCCTGACTGTCTTGCATTTCTGTCTTTTCTCCAACTCTACATTTAACCCAGAGTACAGACTTTGTCTTTGATTCTCTCCAGAAACAGACGGCCACTGGGAGCAACAAGAATTTTTTGCTGTATACGATCTTCTGCAAGAGTCAAAGGAAATAGGCGGTCAGTGGTGGGCAGAGTGGTTTCTATTTTTTGTGCTTTTATTGTTTCATCTGGTTTTCTAGCATGACCCTCTTCACCAGCTGCAATGTGGAGTGGTGATTTTGTGGGCTCAGTAACTCAGTAAGAGGTGGCAGCAGAGAGGGCAGCAGAGCGACAGCAAAGCCTGCTCAGATGCTCTGTACCTCCATAACAGTGGCAGCACTTCAGGTCCACAGCCTCAAGAGATGCCAAAGGTTGTCTTGTCCAAGCTGCTGTCAGAGCACAGAGCAGCTGCTGTCCTGAGAAAAAGCAGTGGAGCATCTCCCTTATGTGGAAAGGCTGAGGGAGCTGGGTCTCTTTAGTTTGCAGAAGAGGAGACTGAGGGGAGACCTCATTCATGTTTATAAATATTTAAAGGGTGAGTGTCACGAGGATGGAGCCAGGCTCTTCTCGGTGACAGACAATGATAAGACAAGGGGTAATGGACACAAACTGGAACACAGGAGGTTCCACTTAAATTTGAGACGAAACAACTTCTCAGTGAGGGTAACAGAGCACTGGCACAGGCTGCCCAGAGAGGTTGTGGAGTCTCCTTCTCTGGACACATTCAAAACCCGCCTGGACGCCTTCCTGTGCCACCTCATCTAGGTGTTCCTGCTCTGGCAGGGGGATTGGACTAGATGATCTTTTGAGGTCCCTTCCAATCCCTAACGTTCTGTGATTCTGTGATTCTGTGAACACAGCAGCCAACAAAGTTAACGTGGTGATAAGCAAAAGCTGTGCTTTGACTTACCTGACAGTGAGCCACCTTCTCCCTCTGGGCACAGGAGGCTGCTCATATGTCAGGTCTTAGTCTTCACAAGAGCTGCAGTGTGTCCATTCAAGAGAGCAGCTACCAATTTGGGCTGGTAGAAGACGGGCTGTAGTACAGTCCAGGAAAAGGGGATACAACAATACTTCATTCATTGACCTGACTGCAGCCCTTCATTCTTCATTCTTGCTTCTGTTGGAGCAAGTCCAGAGGAGGGCCACGAAGATGATCAAAGGGCTGGAGCACCTCTCCTAAGAACACAGGCTGAGAGAGGTGGAGTTGTTCAGCCTGGAAAAGAGAAGGCACCAGGGAGCATAGCAGCTTTCCAGTACCTGAAGGGGGCCTACAAGAAAGCTGGGGTGGGGCTTTTTACAAGGGCATGTAGTGATAGGACAAGGGTTGATGGCTTTAAACTGGAAGGGATTAGATTTAGATTAGACGTTAGGACATTAGACATCTCTCCAGAAGAAGTACCTCCTTCTGCCTGCACCCACAGATGCTGCGGCGGCCCCTCTCCTTCTCTCCCCAAGCCACGTCCTCAGACTGCAGGTGGGTGCATTGCTCTGAGCGCAGCCTTGGATAGGACAGGACCCCCTCGTACCTGCTGGTCACACCAGTGGCCGCCAGTGTAGTTTCCCTCTGTTTCAGTATAATTCCTGCAGCAATGACCCCAGGAAATCCCACCCAAGATGAGGTCCACAAATTCTTTAGACATATGGCTTATAAACCTCTTGGGAAAAAAAATAATAATTGGGCATGTATAGCTTAAATACACCCGTAACAATGAAATTCTATAGAACAATACAACCCTGTTCTTCAAGTTGTCCCTGAGCCATAAAAACAAGTTCATGAACTTTATATGGAGACACAAGGGTTGCTAATCTTTAGAGGAAAGACATGCAATTATTTCTCCCAAAAGTGCAATGTGCTCCTTTGCCTTGGTCGTTGTCTTTATTTTGTGACTGGAAGAATTTGTGAAGAATTTTGTGTGTAAAGAACTCAGATTCTTTACACACATTTTACTTAACAGACTTCTTACACAGCTTTAAGATTGCTAATTAAATATATGGTGTAGTGCCTGGTGAGCTCTATTAAGGACAGCCCCATCTTGCAGTATCTCGTCGGGTGGATACATGTGCATGTACACACAGAGAGACAAGATGTGTTTGTGTATGTGTGGCAACATTTTGTTGGCAGCTGAAACCTGCAGATCTGTTCTGCTTTAGTAATAAAAATAAGAAGTGGATTTGCTTGGTTTCAGCTACCAACAAACCCAGCTACTAAGAACCAAAGCGATGCCCTTTTCATGGCTGAATAACAGAGCATTTATATTCTCTTTGGAGTCGATGGGAAAGTGATACGTCATGTCACTGATGTCTGGCCTGAGAGAAATGTGCTAGCGTTTGGTGCCTTCCAGGAGTGTTGCTATTAAAACAAATCAGAATTATCAGAGATCGATGTAATTTCTTTGCTAGCAAAAAATACACTCAAAGTCTTGTTTGTTCAACATTGTGGAAACAAACCGACAATTTCCCCACTCAGAAAACCCCAGAAAATCCAGTTTGCTGTTTTCTCCCAGACAGTTATTACCAGAAGGATGATTTCTTCCTACCCACTGGGTGCTCACTTGCTCAGCTTGTCCTTGCATGAACTACCAGGAAAACTATGGTCAACCTCTACCCAACTGCAAGCAGGGAGTGATGTCCTCCTTTGCACTCTCTAGTCAAGAGGCTGGATTGCTCCTTCCCTTTGCATGGGGAATACCCAGAGCTGAAACCATGCTGGCTTGAAGCCTGTTGTGGGCAACCACAGGCTGGATGCCAACCTTCTTCACTTCCACTCAAGCCTCTTTGGCCAAGGTTGCTCCTGCCTGAGCACTCTGTTGGAGCCACCAACACCGCATCCTTTCTGACCAGCCTCAGTGCCAAGAAAACCTACCGATCAAATAGGTGTGAGGCCATGGTTTCATCACCACGCACCATGGTCCTGCAGACCGTATGTCCTCACCCCAGTGCCCCATCGGGGTGGCAGGAGAGGGGCTGTTGCACTGCCCCAGGAGGGACCTACCAAATGCGAGCACGTCTTGTTGACAATAGGTAGCCTGCACTGACATTTTCATTCCCTGCTATGCTTTCTGTTCAGAGGTGTGCTTTGGGACGGAAGTAAAGGTAGCAGCTGGTTCAAAAGCAGAGTGTAAATGCCAGATTGTTTTCCCAAAAAAAACCTCTGGAGCAGAGGAGACAACAGCGAAACTGTGATAAAGGCGACAGAGGGTGTGCTTGCAACTCTTGGGAAAGGAGAAGCTGGAGAGGGAGAGAAGAGAACTTCATAATCTCTTCCTCATTGTAAAAACAGACTTGGCTGCTAATTTTACCCTCATGGTGACTTTGGATGAGGGGGAGGGCTGCTGCTTCAGCAGTGCTTTGACAGCACTTCTGAAAAATATAATCCCTTACATGGAAGTCCCACAAGCATTAATTCTGTGTGTTTATGTAGATACCATAAACTGATCCTGCCTTGGCTCTAATAGTACTTAGTATGGAAACTTGAACTCATAGATATGTTTCAGGAGTGGGGTTCAGGCTCTTGATCTGAGATGTTTCTTCCCTGTTAGTCTGGGGTTATCACGGGGCTGATGGCCTGGGCTGGCAGGCAGAGCTCGGGGGGAGCAGGGGACTACCAAGCATCTGGGCTGACTGTGTGTGTTGTACCTGGCTTGTAAAACCCGTGGGGCATGGGTGGAAGCACTGGTCTGAGCAATTGACCCTAATTAAGATCCCTTCCTGCCAAAAAGTCCCATTTGGGATTTTTTTTTCCTGTCCCAAAAATGGAACAAGACATTGGTTAAGGAAGTAGCTACCAGATAAATTCCAGTTTAGGGGAACAGAAATTGATTTTCTGATTCAACTTTTGCTGCCTGGGTAGCTAAAGAGTAAGGTGTCCTACAAGGCCAGCTAACTATTTTTATTTATTTTTCCTGGACTGGAGAACAAGCTGTGAAGCCCAGCAGCTCCAGCAGGGGTTTGAATAAAGCAAGTCAAAAGTGCTCCCAAGGTAGCTCCCATTAGTGCATGCCTTATGGTAGGGGACTTCTTTTAGAGCCTCTCTACTATATTCCCCTTGCATAATGAGACTGGACCTTTCCAATTTAGATCAGCTTAACCTCAGTTTGTCTGTGTAAATGCCAAGAATCTTCTTAAAAGGAGCTGCCTCTGCCAAGAGAGGAGGCTGGTGTAACATGTTGTGAGGGGCAACGTGGCTCCTCTGATCAGGCGTGAAAACAATGCTGAACACCTTGCTGAGTGCTGCTCATGAGGGTAGGGATGACATTAAACTGTAGGATGTGTTGTTCCTCTGTTCCTATTTGTCCTGACAACAGAAATTAAGATTGACTTCCATCTTTCAGCCAACTTCTGCTCTCACTTGTACCATTATGTATATATATTGAAAATAGTAGCATGATCTGTGTTTCATGTTTGTTTCATGTGTGAGGCTAACATGTTCTTAGTCTTTATCTCCTTTGCACATGTCTTAACTGAAAATCCATGCACAGCATTTCTTATTCATAGAGTAGAAAGGGGAAAGATAAAATACAGCAGAGCAAAAATACAGGTTTTGATCCCAGGAGGTTTATACCTAATCTGAAGCGAGAAGGAAAAGATCTACATGCCTTAGGTTGCCACAAGGTGCTCCCTGCTATCACCAGTGTGATGGACAGCTTCTCAGCTGGTACAAATATAATATCAAAGCACATACTTAGTCCTGATCAGCCATCCAGGAGATCTGATGCTTTGTAGGCTGGAGCCTCCACCTGTAACTACAGGAAAGCAGAGCCTGTGTGGACTGTAGAAACAACTTACCACCTCTTATCACCTGACCTGTGAAGAAAATAGATGGGTTTACATCCTTTTTTCAATTTGGCACTTAAACGTTACATGACATAATCTCAAAATACCTTTGCAAAATGGCAGAGGCCTTGCAAGCATTGCTCAGCTCCTGACAGCAAGCGAGCAGGCAAGCAACACTCTGCAGTGGCTACTTGGATCTTTAACTGCTTCTTGCCCTTCAGCAGGGGTGTGAAGAACAAAATAACACAGGGTGATGAGGGGCTGGATGTTTGCCGATCAGAATAATTTCCAGGCAGAGGTGTTTGTGAGAAGATCCCTGTGTCAGGGGCCAGCAGCAACTGCGGCAGAGGCAAGGAGCAGACCAGCAGCAGCCCTGCTGGCTGTGTAGCTTTTGGCAGGTATACAGTCCTGCCCTGAGACTTGCTGGCAAGCAGTTGAGACAGTGGTTGGCACTGTCATCTCATTCACGGAGAGCCTTTACTCTTTGCAAAGAGGCTCCTCTTCACCCTTAGGACAGCTGCTAGAGAGGAGTCATGCCTCCAACCTGAGCTGAAACAGCACACGATGATGGTCAAGACCTCAATCTAACCCATGCATTGCTAAAGTGTCATCTGTACCGCCACGTAAAACCAGAGAGGATGACAGCCTCAGCAGAGACTTGTCCTACATGCCTGAAGGTGGCAGCATGCTACAGACTGAGGGCCACAAGCATGATTTCCAGTTAGGTCTGTGCCTCTCGTGATAAATGTGCCAGGGCCACTTGCTGTCACAGTACTGAATCCTGCACATCCCTCTCGTCCAAAACAAGTGGCTACATCCCAATAGATAGATGGCCCCTGGCCTGTGCTACCTGTGCTCTGGCATGCTTTCCTGGTGTAGACACAACCCTTCTGCCCTCCAAACGCAGCGTGTCATTTCCTGGCTGTAGCAGGTAGATTCTGCCCTCACTAATCTGAAAAGGATTAGTGTGTCACCAGTACAATTTTGGCCTAAGATGTAGAGTTTCTTTCTTGCAACTGTACTTCCAGAGAAATCAGTGGCACTGGCTTCAGTCAAATTAGGATCCAAACATGGTGCTGCAGATAAACCTTCATCCAGGATAACTTTAATTTAGACTTTGAACTGTTGGTTGGAGCCATTACTAATTTTTTATATTCATTTTTAGCTTAATTTCATCAAGAAATTATTAACATTGTGACATTGCTACCCTTGTATGTTCACCTGATTGCATGTTGTCTTCCAAGTCGCAGTAACTTTTGACACTGTTGGCTAATTTCAACCAACCATCCAGTTGGGATTAAATTCCTACCTGCAGACAGGCAGAGGGCAGCAGCCTTCAGAAAGGGGTGTGATGTGAGCTCTGTTCCTGTCCTATCCTCTGCAGCAGGCTGCAGAGATGCAAAGAGCCCTCAACATGGGGGTGTTTCCACCATAGCCTGGAGATTTTTAGATATCAACCAACCTCAAGATGAAAATCTGTAGGAAACACGTCTTTTCCCATTCTCAGTGCAACCCCAATAGGGTTTTCCCATTTCTGCAGTGCTGAATCTCGATGATAAAGAATCATATATATGGTGAAATGTTTAGGAATTTGATACCATTCCAGAAAACCTAAAAAATAGTAGCAGATTTGAAAGTCTTGCCAGCTGAGATACGTGTGTTAAAAAACAATGCACCCTCAACCTTCAAGTAGTAGAAGCTTAATAATTAGCAGTTGCCACCAACCATATTGGTTTAGAAATGTTCTTGATTTCTGACTTCTTAAGTACTTAAGATGTTGATGTTGCTTTGAGAGTAAATCTTTTGTATCTACCTGTTCATGTTCAAGTCATAAGAGGAAATGAATCCTTTCTCTCCCAAAAACAGGACAAATAAGGTGGTTTCACTGCTTCTTTTTGTCTCTTAAAACAGAAGCCTCCACAGGAGGAGTTTAGTTATTGGATTGACTTTCACCAAAATTTTTGTTTGATTGCTGCAGTTCTTCAAAGTAGCTGCTGGAGAACAGTGCAAGGTTTGCACATACAAATGGATGACGGCTATTTTCAATCCGGGTTGGATGAAAACGACTCATATGACTTCCTTTTCAATGAAAGCAATGTCTGTGAAATGGGTGACTATTTTGTATTTTACACCCATCTCACTACTGTCCTCTACACGTTGGTATTTTTGCTAAGTCTGCTAGGAAACACTCTAGTGTTATGGATCCTCTTCAAATATGAAAACCTGACATCTTTAACGAATGTCTTCATCATGAATCTCTGTGTTTCTGATTTAGTCTTCTCCTGCATGCTGCCTTTCTGGGCAGTGGACCAGACCTTCGGGTGGATTTTTGGTGAGTTCCTCTGCAAAGCTGTGAATGCTGTTTTTTCCATCGGCTACTACAGTGGTGTTTTCTTCCTGACTTTCATGACTATCCTGCGGTACCTGTCTGTAGTGAACCCCCTCTCAACTTTGAGATCCAATACACAGTGCTGTGTTTTTCTGGTGAGCTTGGCTGTTTGGACTGGTAGCATACTAATTGTTATTCCTGAGGTGATTTACACCACAGTGGAAGAAAACTGGGAAGGAGGCAAGACCTGTGATTATGCTGACTTGACATGGAAAAAGGTGGACATTTATCTGAGAAATATACTCTTCCTGTTTTCCTTTGGGATTATCGTATTCTGTTACTTCAAAATAATGATAATACTGCTTGGAGCAAGATCTCGCAGAAAGCACAGAACTGTGAAACTCATCCTTATTATTGTGGTGGCTTTTTTCCTGAGCTGGGCACCTTACAACATCCTCAGCTTTCTGATTACTTTTCCATCCCCTACCTGTCAGTATCAAAACAACTCCAACTTTGCCTTTCACATCAGCCGTAAAATTGCTTTCTGCCACTGCTGCCTCAACCCTGTGCTCTATGTATTTGTTGGAGTCAAGTTCAAGAGGCATTTGTTACATTTATGCAGTCAGTATTTACCCTGTGGGAGCAATCAAGTCTCCAGCCCTAGGATCTGCTCTCAAGGCAAATTCCCCTATGAAGGTGCATCCATCTACTGAAGCGAGATCTAACTATCAGTACTAATCCTGCATGAACTCTTAGATTTTAAAAGCCATGGATAATCTCTAATTCTTAGAGACACTTCCCTAAGAAAGGCACACAAATTTATTCTTTGCAAATATGCTGTGTATGGAAAGTAGTAAAAAGAATGTATTTGCAATGGGGTGGAGAGCTGAGAATGCTGAGAAATTATTTCATTTGTCTGTAAGTCTTGTCTTCATGATTTTTTGTGCAGTGAGATTGATTTTCTCTCATTTATAGTTTCTTTCTCTCATTTATAGTTTCTTTTAACAAAAACAAAATAAAAATTCTGCTTTTTCCTTTGGGAGCTAGAGCATTAGGTTTTAACATAAATGATGTTGCATGTCGCTTTCTTGCCTGACTGAAAATACTTCGATTGTATATAGCAATGCACACATATGTATTTCTGTAGCTTTTAATGCTTTAGTGTTTATCAGTGCTGAACTCATTGGTTCTCTCTTTTTGAGGCTCTCAGGATTTGCTGGCCTGACAATAGCTAGAAGACCTCTGAATCTCTGAAGTTCTCACTGCAAATGTTCTTTTACCTGTTGGTAGATAAATATATATGAAAGTAGCTTAGTGCAATGGTAGCCTTTTGGGTCTGAAATGGGAGAACCCTAGAAGGAATACAAGCTGTTAAGGCGACACTTCACTAGGATATTGGTTTTCCTCCTGTTGCCGCTTCTGTCCCAGGCACCTTCCAGTCTCTGAATACCCCTTCAAGTGGTTGCAGTAGACCAGCCGCCCATTTCCTGAGCAGCCTCTAAATACTCTCTTCCTCCTTTTCTCCCTTTTCCATGGTACTGCAAAGAATTAAACTTTCTGAAAAGGTTATAATGCAAGAACAAAATGCCTTTTTAAATAGCAGAATAGAAATAGCTTGCTTTATTTGTAAAATTAATGTTTGTCTCTTGACAAATGTTGCTAAGAGGACTAGTTGTGCTAAGTGCAGGAGTGTTTTTACATGACCACTTTAACTTGATTTCCCAACTAAAAGCAAGTTCAGGGAATTAAATTCAACAGCACACATTTTTGCAACAAAACCATTTACATTCTGATTATACCAATCAAACCTCGTGGCTTTTTTTCTCATGGAAACCAATATTCTTCTTCATGATAGCTCAGTGGGTTTATTTTTTCCTCAAGCATTGTAACCTGTACTGCATACTCCAGTGTAGTCTCTGGAAACCAGAATATTTTATTTTCTAGCATTTGAATAGAAAGCCAAGGTAGCTTTGTAGTGGTGCCAAGCAATGGCTTGGCAGTGGTTCTAAGCAACAATTTGGCTTTTTGGGCAGCCATCTTAAAACGTTTTTGTGTTGCTTCCACACTATTTCATTTGATCTCTAAAGATCATCTGGAGCAGATAACAAATTCTTCTCAGCTGCTGTCTAGTGTATAAAAAGCAGAAACTCAGGCATGCCCATAGCACAGTATCCTATTTCTGGCCATATCCAGAAGCAAGAATACCCAGGGAAAAGCATAAGAATGGAGCAAACATACATGACACATATCCAAATAGCCTTCCTAGAGCTTGACCATAGTTTCTAGCTCGTGCTTCAGTTTAGCTGCCAGAAGAAAATGATCATATCTTGTCCTTTATCACCAGATGTGCCTTTCTGAACAAGTCAGTTCTGGTATCCCGTTACTATAGTTTCTGACTAAAACTTACAACATTTAAAAGGTTACTCATTAATACCACAGGAATTCACTTGTGTTCAGACAAACCATGAAAAGGTGGAAGTTGTCATTTGGTTGTGGTGGAGACCAGCCTTTGGCTCTTGTCTCCTAATAAGAGACATTTGAAATTAATGTGGTTGCTTCTGTACACTTCAAGAGACTTTGGGCTGGGGACTCAATACCTTCAGTTATGAAGAGACAACCTACTGAATGACCAATGAATCCAAATTCTTCTTCTGTTCTGATAAGCCAGGACCAACTTCACTGGCACCAGAAAGCTCTACAAGAGAAAAATGCTGTGATGATGAGTTAAAAAAAGGTCTCGTGCACCTACGTCATTTCAACAAACTGTCGTTCAACTTGTCCTGAGCTACCCTACCCTGATATCTTTACCATTAATACATTTTACATTCAGCTAAAAAAATGAAGAAGTATAACAGAAGCACAAGAGATTGAAATTATTCTGTTCTGCACGGTTTTTAATAAGTTATTTAAATCTGTTTGTAGCCTGAGCATATTTTGTTAGAGTATATATTAGCATGTAAAGAGAATGCTTAACATTACCTATTGTACTGCTGCCTACCATAACAAAAGTAACTCAGCATGTGGAGATTTTCCCTCCTGATATAATGAAGTGGTACTAATAAACAGTCAAAAAATCAATGGAGTACTAGTCTGTGATTATTGTTGTCTGCCTTTCATAACCACCTGTTAAGGTATTTTCAATTAAAGAAGTAATTGTGAATTTTCATAGATTAATTTAGCTTGGAAGAGACTTACGGAGGTCATCCACTCCTCCACCCTGCTCACAGCAGTTTTATCTTCCCAGTTAGATAACGTTGCTCAAGGTCTTGTATGATAAAACTCTGAAAATCTCCAAGACCAATGGCTGCATAACTCCTCTGGGTCTCTGTTCCAATGCTTAAAAACTCTCATTGTGGATTTTGTCCTTCTACATGAACAAAATTTCTTTTGCTGCAACCTGGTTATGTTGCCTCCTCCTTGCTTTCTCTATGTCCTCGCATTACACAATGGAAAACAGCCATTAGATCTCCCCTAAGCCTTTTTCTTTTCCTGGGGTTAAACAAACCCCAGCCAATCTAGTCTAGTCTCCTCATATGTCATGTGCTCCAACTCTCTAACCATCTTGGTGGTCCTCCATTGGGCTCACTTCAGTCAGTCAATCTCTCTCTTGTATTGGGGGTCCCAAAACGGGGTATGCTACTGCAGATGTGACCGCATGAATGTCAGGTAGAGAGGAATAAAGGTTTTCCTCAACCTGAAGGCAACATAGGCCCATACACAGTCTTCACTGCTGCAAGGGCACATGACTGAGGTGTCTTCAACTTGTTGTCCACTTGAACCCTTGATCTTTTACAGTAAAGCTGACCTCTAGCCAGGTGACTCCCAACCCATGCTCTTGCAGGAGTGTAGGCCATGCCACCTGCAGGACTTTGCATTTGCTATGTTTGAACTTCCAGAGCTCCTTTCAGCTCATTCTTTAAGCTTGCTGACATCTCTTGCATGGCAGCCCTAAAACTCAGTGTGTATCAGCTGCTCCCTCTTCCTTGGTTTCATCCGTGAACTTGCTGAAGGTGCACCCTGCCCCATCATCCATGTTCTTAATGAAGATGTTAAACTGTATCAGTCTCAGTATTGACGCCCAAGGCATGCCACTCATAACCAGCGACTCATTAAGACTTCAAACCACTGACCACTACCCTTTGAGCTTGATGAACCAGTCAGTTTTTCATCCACCTTGTAGTCTACCTGTTCAGTCTGTGTCTCCCCAATCTGTCTACAAAAGATGCTGTGGGGGACTTTGTCAAAAGCTTTGTAGAAGTCAAGGTAAATGGCATGCACAGCTTTCCCCTCATTTCCAGAGCCAGTGATCTCTCTGTAGAAGACAGTCAAGTTAGTCAGGCACCATCTTGGTAAATCTGTGCTAGCTGTTACCAAACATTTTTATCCTACATCTGGTAACGGTTTCCAAGAGGATTTAGACCATTTGCTCCACTGTCTTCCAGGGCATAGGGGTGAGCCTGAGCAGCCTGTAGTTTCCTGGACTGTCCTTCTTGCCAAAAAGCATGAACTTTGCCTTTTTCAAATCATCAGGGACCTCCCCTATTCACCATGGTCCTTAGAGGCAATAGATAGCACCTCGCAATGATATTAGGAAACACTCTCAGCAACATCACATGCACCCTGCCCAGTTCGCCAGACATCTATTATATGTCCAGTCTACCTAAGTAGTCTCAAGTTAATACTTCTCTGCTGTGGGTAGAACTCCTCTCTCCAAATTCTGCTAACTAGACACAGAGACCTGCAAGGCACTCAGAATACATACTCAGAATCACACATATGTTATTAAATATTTATATTGCTAAAGCCACAGGATATGCCCAGTGTAGGTCTGGGGATGGGCAGTTTGTGCATCTCTTTCCTTCAGGCAGCTCCAAGTGCATGGAAAATACGGGCTGCTCTGGGTAAACCATAATATTCAGGGGACCTTGAATCTTTAACTTCACTCAATCAACTATTACATGGTCTGAGCAGATGCAGAAGTGAGAGAAAGAAGTTTGTGAAGTGAAAAAGGAGAAATTAATTGCTTTTGGAAACCACAGTGTAGGCAGGGGAGAGGAGCGGTGCTAGATTGAGCGGTCACTCAATCTGACACCATAGCTATAACTCAGTATTTTGAAAACACCACCAGTGCTATTAAAATCATAAATAAAATTCTATTTATAGTCTCCTTATGGTTACTCAGCAGTTTGATATGCTCTTACTCATCCAGTGTTTAATTAAGAAGGCCCTGTGTTAAATGGAGCGAAGTTTGACTGATATTTGCTGTACTGATCAGATGCCTACATGTTCTTCAGGCAGCAATACTATAGCAAGCACAAAAATTAGAAAGGAAAATAATACAAAAAGTAGCTGTCAGTCAAAATGAGAACAGACAGTATGAAGTACCAGTAAAGGTGACATATGAAGACCAGTTGTATATCATCATAAAGGAGGTACAAACACAAAAGTAATTCACTTACCAGTATGGAGCTGTCCTTGAGATTCCTAAGCATGCTGAATATTGAAAGTGAGCCCATTTATTGACATAAGGAACTTTATGCACTTATAAAATACAAAAAACACTGAAGCCATTTCACAGCAATCACCCATGGGGAACAACTGCCGCTAGCAGTCTTTCACTGCATCTCACCTTCTTCATGCTTCTGTAAAAGCATTACAGCGGTGAAAGATTAGAGAACTCAGTAAGGCTAGCCTTGCAGAAAACAATTTGTGGTTTGTAAATGTCATTATTATTTTATTTTTTTTTACTTTCCTTGCAAAGCCTTGTGTCTGGGATGGAATAACTATAGAGGTTGGGGAGAGTAACTGCCTGGGAAGGAGCTCTGCAGAAAAGGATCTGGGGGTCTTTGAACATGAGTGAGCAAGCACGCTCACAGCAAAGGAGGCCAACAACATCCTGGACTGTGAGAGCGAGAGTGGAACCTGCAGGTCCAGAGAAGTGATCCTTTCTCACTATTTGGCACTCATGAAGCTGCATCTGGAGTAGGTGTCTAGTTTTGAGCTCCCCAGCATGTGAAAGCCATGGACATACTGGAGGGAGTCCAGCAGAGGCCTTTAAGCCAGTCAGGGGCTGGATGGATGGGGAGGGGCTGAGAGAGCTGGGTTCACATGGCATTAGAAAGAAGACTGCATCTGCAAGTACCTGACTGGAGGATACGGAGAAGATAAATGTTGTAGTCGGGAGAACATTTTGATTGATTAAAGTAGTTAAAGTAGATATTTGCTTAACTGTAAAGTTAAAATTACAAGATATATATGCGCGTAAGTGCTTAGAGAAGGTATGTACCAGGGGTGCCTGGTTTACAGGGAATGCCAGGAGAGAGAAATGCTTCTGGAAGCCTCGGACCAAAAGGGGATAAGGGAGAACCTGGTGGCAAAGGTGCTGATGGTATTTCTGGTGCAAGAGAGAGGTAATGTTGGTCCCATCGGTCCTCCTGGTCCTGCTGGCTTCCCTGGAAGAGGGCCACCTGATCTAAGAGGAGAGGCTGAATCCCCTGGTACTGCGGCCTCCCAGGTACATACCAAATGTAGAATAAGTTGTGATAAGGCAAGGATTAGGCAACAACTCTTCTCTCTTCTGCATGCCAAAATTAGTGAGGAACCAATCATGGTAAAGGGCAAATTAAAAAGTGGACATTTTATGCATACTTGTATAATCTTGTGAAATCGCTTTGTTAAAGATGTATAAATGGGCTGCGAAAATGTATGGGCTTTGGAACACAATTAGAGGAACCATCCTCTGTGTCTCCCCAGCGCTGCAATAAAGAAGTGCCTGCTTATCTGCTACTGCGTAGATAAGTTTTTCTCATCGTGACTGCGACCCCGTCAACATGGAGACAGACTCTTCTCAGAGGTGCACAGCAACGGACACAAGCTGGAGCATGGGATATTTCAATTAGGCATAAACATTTAGTTTTTTACAAGGGTATTCAAATACAGGAACAGGGACTCAGAAAGATGGTTCAAGAGTTGACTGGAGGTCAACTTTTGAGCAGAGTTTTGTAGTAGAGACCTCCTGAGGTCCCTTTACATCTAAAATACTCTATGATTTTTATGATTTGTTCCCAGAGCAACATTAAACCAAGTAAATGTAGCCAAAAGATTGTTTCAGTGCAGAACTCAGCCTGAAGAACACAGTTTTCTAAGAGACCTGAATACAAAACTCAAAACTGGAAAGTTAGGTTTTGATATCCAAAGCCTTCACTGACTGGTGCAATGAACATGCCATAGAAGTGATCTCTAGTTGAAATTACTCCTGTTAAAAAAAATTGCATTACTTAAAAAGGTCTCATTTTGCTTTTTTATGTAGGTACAGCCATGGCAAGGAATACAGTTCCTGGAAAAATTTATTCATGGAGATGTAAACCAGAAATTCCTGCCATGTATGGGACCAGAATGTTTTATTGCAAAGGTTCAATAGGTACCATTTGCACAGAAGTTTGAAAGGAAACCAGACCCTTCTGACAGATCATGGGCATTTTAAAATAGAAGTTTCAGGCTCTGTAAATGCTCAATATATATATGTATCTTCAGTTTTAAATCAGAAGAGCAGTGTAAGACTGAAGATCCTGGCTAGACTGAAGCAAATGACTGAGAATTACACAGAAAAGTGCATAGAGTGGAGCACTCTCTCCATATTCAGGAACTGCTGAGATACAAGAACAGAAATATTTTTTAGTTTGATTCATTTCTCCAAACAATGCTACTTTCTGAGGTCAAGTTCTGTTTCTTAACGGCAATACCCTTCCAAGTCATCTTAACCAGTTCTTAATCTCCAAAGCCTTAGTATGCTCTTTATCCAAGTGCACATATCTATACGTGTACAAAAGACACTGGTTCATTTAAATCGCACAGTCCAGAGTTCAGCTGAATCAGAGCTGAACCAGCTCAAAGTCTTGGTACCTACTTCATCCACACACGAATGACATGCAACCAGTTCTGAGCAGCAATAGCTCTTAACCCCAAGGTGCTCAGGTGGAAGTTGGTCTCAGAAGCTGACCTAATATTAGCAGAATATTCTTCCAAGCCCCTGAGTCACCTTCTCTAAAATGCCAAATTTGCTTCTAGAGGCTTTCCAGAGCCTTGCTGGCTCTTTTTACATTGCCTGCTTCCAGCTTTATACCTACTGACAATTATTTGTCCACCTATTCAAAACAAAGCACAAACAAATGCTAAAAGTGCTTCCAAAGCCTTCTCCCCACAGTCACAGAAAGTCTCTGATGATGAACAGCAGCCTGTTGTTCAGTCGAGCTACAATGGTATGTTAATCCACTGAGGGTGACCAAGTAAAACTGGGAGTTTGCTACTCTCATAAAATACCTCAAGTGCCTAGCAGACGCAAAACTCTCCTCAGTTATTATATAACATCAATTAACTCAAAAATAAATTAAAAGAAAATATGCAGCACAGGTAGCAATAATGTCAGATATATGGAAAGAATGCATCCTGTGGACACGTACTTAGAGACCACTTGAAACATTTGGAGAATCCAATAGCTACATGAGACATTTTTTTCTGGTTTTGTATTATTATTGTTTTGGGGTTTTATCATTATTTTATTTTTATTATTTTATTATTGACAGAGCCTCAAGAGAGTTTAGTGAACTCTGATTTAGAGTTAAGAGAGTTTAGTGAAGACCTGCTCCAGTCAATGAGTCACCCAAGTGCTGTCAGGATTAAATGACTGATGACAGTAAATAAATTTACTTCATTGTGAGCCAGACAGTGTGAATGCAGATTGACTTGCCTGAATGGAGGAAACTCTTCTCACACAAAATAGAGCATGTTTATGCTTCACAATTAAAACCAAAGGATTCTATATTTATTTGCAAACTTTGTACAGAAATGGCTTCTAGGGCCACCAATATGCAAAACCAAAACCAAACCACATTCAAACTGCATTTTCAAAATCACTCTAAAAGAACTGCAGCTAGCATTAGATTTAACTTCTGATGTCAAAAGTTGATTTCAGCACTTAAATATTTGTCTTGGCCTGTATTTTAGCCATATGGAACAGAACCTAAAGAATATGGTATGTTCCTTTAATGATCCTTAATACATGTTAAGTAGCAGTCTAGTAGTTTTAGTTGATTGAGTTGGGTAACTTTATGGAATATAGTTACCATCGCAAGCATAACAATCCATCAACTAGTGAAAAGATTTTTCCCAACAAAAGCCTTCCTTTTGCTGACATTGTCTTTTCTCAGCTAGTAAAATTGACAATTCCCATCCAGCTTATCATAGTCTATTATGTTAATCATTAAATTTTATCCGAATAAAAATAAAGAAAAGCATCACAAATGGAACAGATAATGTTGTGGTTTTTTTCCCTAGGGCAGCTTCCCAAAAGGAAAAATCTTGAACATCTTTTGTTGCTAAGAAATGAAATATATAGAAAATTTAAAGTGTTGGTCACCAACAGACTTAGTTGGAAACAGCATGTTTCTCTCTGAAAAATTTGATGTCTGTATAAACAGGCAATAGTAATTAATTAAATAATTCTGAAAGTAGCTTGTCACTACATAATTAAAAGGAAGAACAACCCATTATACGTGATTATTTTTGAGTGAGAAGTAAAACTGTGCAAAGGCCTTTGAAAATATATAACCCCCCCCCCTTCACTGCAGTGTAATCATCTGGGATTTGATTTATCATTATTTGCAACTGATGACCCTGAGGTTACTTTTGGAAGACATCCAATTGTCTACAGATCAATGGAAAACAAACATTTGTTTTCAGCAGATGCTCCTGGCCCCATATTGAATGACGCAGCAAAGCATGCCAAGAGAAGTCAGCCTGAAGGCCACTTCTGAACTATGTTAAGACATCCCATTGCAATTTACGAGTCATGTACCCACAACATGTTTAGCCCTAGAGCCTGCACTTCTGAGGACATTAAAACACATCCGACCATTCAAAACCATACATTAGGTGAAGATTATTCACCAAAACTTAAGGTCACTTAGTCATCCTGATGCTGAAGATGAAAAAATGAGGATGATGGAGACTGTCAGTGACTATGTACTACATGTTATTTCCTCAGAGTCTTGAAAATATCATGCTTTGATCTTATGGCTGCCTAAGCTGAAGTTTATTACACTAATGTAGTCACAAGCATTGTGACAAGAACTGATGACAAACCATTTGGTCACAAGTTTTATTTAAAATCATTTCTTTACCAAGACAGTGTGGGAAAAAAGCAAAGGAACTTTGTTCTCAAGTACACTTCAAATACAAAAACAATGTCGCCTATTCAGACACTGTGAAAGAAATGCACTTTAGGAGTATCATATGCCTTATGGAAGGGTTAAAATTTGAAAAGGAAGAGTAGAAATAGCTTGCTTGTAGAAGGAGCCTGGTTCCAGCTGGGAGATGGTGTGGGATTATCAGGAACCCCATGCCCTGCGTAACCCCCTGCACCCCACTTTAGGAAGCGACCTCTTATTCCAGTTTCACACCCGCTTTCTCCCAGTCTCTTACCGCAAGTGGCCTTTACTAATCCCTACCTACGTCTTTCAGCTGTCGGAAGAGGATTTTCTTTTCGTCAACCGACACAGACGGAAAGGGGAAATCTGCTGTGTACGGGATTTATCAAGCCTGACTTCCATATTTCAACTTCAGTTGTACGTGCAAAGAGCTTAATGAACTGATGTGCAAACAAAAATAAAACCCCAAAACCAAAACCATACTAAACTCTCCTAAAAGCAACGGGCAGTACGATATGAAAAAGTTACACCTCCTGACAGGTGACCTTGCATGAGGATACCAGAAACACACACCCCTGAGAGCAAACCGCCCCAACCACTGCAGCTGCAGGGGAAAGTGGCGATTTTCCCCGCAAATCCATTTTTAAACTCTCTATTTTCACCACGGTGCTCTCCCTCATAGCCTCTCCACTCGACCAACCCCTCCGCTCCTCGCTGAAGGCACTTCCCCGCCCGCACTCGGCCGG
The DNA here is from genome assembly GCF_000695765.1 of Mesitornis unicolor. NCBI lineage: Eukaryota > Metazoa > Chordata > Aves > Mesitornithiformes > Mesitornithidae > Mesitornis > Mesitornis unicolor. The sequence continues at coordinate 62,948 of NW_010172322.1, read as the reverse complement.
GAGCCCATAGCGTTGTACTCCGCCACTGCCGCGGGGGAGGGGGCACCGCCAGCGGCCTCACGGGAGTTGTTTTTTAGCGGCCAGCGGTATCGGAGCCTCATCCCGGGCCGTCTCTCTGCGACATGGCGGCGGCCGCTCAGGTAAGGCGCGGTACTGTCCCTCACACCCCCCTGACGGAGCGCGGGGGGCGGCGGAGCCGGTGGGAAAGAGGCGGCGGCTGCTGAAGGGGAAAGGCGAAGGGGGGAAGTAACTTCAGCAGCTTCCACTTGTTGCCGCACGGAGTTCTGCTGCGAGGGGAGGAGCCCCGGCGGAGACGGAGAGGACAGAGAGCTGCGCCGCGACCCCCTCAGTGCTGGTGCGGCTTTGAGGGGAGCCGGGTTCGGCCCTGTGGCGGGGGGGGCGGGGGTTGGTGGGGGCCCCT